>NW_009920996.1:0-232 GCF_000696875.1 Nestor notabilis
CCTTACCCGGGGGCTGGAACGGGGGCAAGGTTGAGATTCAGCTGAGCGCTCCGTGTTTTGGTACGGCAAGAACACTTTGTTTTTCGCTGCAAGACCGGCCGCGCTGGGGAAGAGGGCGGGGCCGGCCCCGAGCATTGGTGCTGTTAGAGCGGCGACTCAGAAAGGGTAGATACAGATTAGAAACCAGGAAGAAATGCTTCCCTGTGAGGGTGCTGAGGCGCTGGCCACAGGG
>NW_009920996.1:299-33772 GCF_000696875.1 Nestor notabilis
GAAGGTGTCCCTGCCCGTGGCAGGGAGGTGGAACTGAATTACCTTTAAGGTCCCACCCAACCCAACCCACTCCTGTGATTCTATGATGTGTTAAGCCTCTTGCAGGCTAGCAGCGTGCAGCCTTGCGAGGTGTGCCGAGCACCAGAACGTTTAACCTTGGCTGGCGCCCGGGAGCTGACACGATCATGACCCTAGTCACATGCCTGTGCCCTACAAAAACACCCTACCCAAACGTTGTTGTTGTAGAAGGTGTGTGAGAGAAGGGCCCATGCTCGAGGACTAGGAATCTAGCCTCGAAAATGACTCCATCAGTAACGGGATACTCACTCTTACACTCCGCGCTAAAACCACTTGCAATGCTCCCACGTTTGAGTGACTGCTTGGAAACAAAAGGGGTCACCGCAATTGTTCTGCTTCAAAGCAGACTACACAGAGAAAGCTCTTGTAAGTCGCACCGAGACACCTTTTCAAAGCCTCTGCATGGAGCCATACTGTAATACATTCTGTTTCTGTACCCAAGACACTCTCATGTGCATAGATGTTTATATAAATGTTGTATATAAACATTTAACTAGTTGTATTGCTTTTTACATTTTTGTAAGTAAAACATAACTGAGAACTAGAACCCCGGATTTGTATAACTAGGAAGACTTACAAAGAAAAGTTGCTCTTAACTATCCACAGTTATTTCATCCATCTGTTCAGTGTTTCATACACTGCCATGTGTCCAGTATTTAAAACTCCAGATTTTTACAGAAACCCCACCATATATTCTGTTGCTACCATACTTTTAAACAAAAAATCATGCAATTCAGAGTTCGCTTTGACCTGCATTATTTTACTACTAAAATACCAATAAAATAATGCTTACGTTAAAATAGGTGTTATTTTCAAGCCACAGTATTTCCTCATGTCAAAGGTTAGGCTACTTTGTTTGCTGTCATTACCTGAACATAAGGTAAATACAATCTTGAAATTTTCTTCTCTCTTTTCCTTAAGGATTTAATAACAGTAAAAACTAGTAACAAAGGCAAAAAGAGTGGAATGCAAGACTCGAGACAGTATCTGTCTGTAAGACATTCTGTAGCCATTAGAATCTGATGGTGTTTTCATCTGAGATTTTTTGGCTCCTTTCACTGGAATGAGAGCAGTCAAAGAGGAAAGCATAAAATCAGGTAATGCTAAAACCAGAAAAGTCTGCTTCTAGTTCCTCCAGGTTTTGATCCAGCAAATGAAATACTCCATAAGCAAATTTAGGTCTGGATCATACACACCAGTTGTATCTTGGGTGATAAGCGCACAGTATTTTCTGTAGAGTCTTATCCATTCTTTGAGTAGGCAGACTGTAGCTGCACAGGGAAACAAAGTCATCTGCCCATTCACTGAAGTCTTGCATACCCTAAGCTGTCTTCCATATATGACCCCAGATTGCAAAGTTACAGCCTCCGGATCCAAAACTAATTTGTGGAATATCGTTTGCTGAATATGAGGCATTTGAAGATGATCTTTACAATGTAAAGATTTGTTAATGAAATTTTACCTGAGAAAAGAGAAAGGCCAGGAACAGTCATGCCTGAAATGCAATCTGACGAGGGAGAAGAATGAAAAGTTTCTGGGCAGAGGTCATAAGTAGGCAATGCATAATATTGGTGTCACTGGGGAGGAATTTCTTGTCAGCTATTCACTTTTTTATTAAGTCAACCAACATCCTCTCATCAGTGTAGTTTGTAACATATATGGGTCTGCATGCATTAAACTAAACTTCTACATTTCAATTTGGTGAAGATTTCTCCTGCGTAAGACACTCCAGCTTCCACTTTTCTATGTCCCTTCCTTTAATCTTCTTCCTCAAATCCCCCTTGCCAAATGGAAGGAGTGAACTGAGCAGAAACACCAGAGTTAATTTTTAGGAGTTACCTGTTGTGAAACACCAAGCCTGAGGTATGTACTTCTCATCAGCAGATGAACAGGTTAGTAAGTTCAGGTGCTGTTTGCATGACACTGAAGTCTAGAAAGAAGTCTGGCTGACAATAAAGTATGCCATTACTTAGCCTCTTCCTCACTTGGCACCCTCCTTTATCGCCTATTAAAACAAGCGTTGTGGGAGTAAATTTAGGTCTTGATCTTAATAACCACATTTACTTGCCAACCATATTTAAATGCCACCCAGATCACACCTATCCTTACGTAAGGATAGCCGAGTTGTCCACTGTCGTGGTTTAAGCCCAGCCGGCAACTCGGAACCATGCAGCCGCTCGCTCACTCCCCCACTTCTTCCTCCCCCTGCTCCCAGAGGGATGGGGAGGAGAATCGGAGGAATGTAACTCCCACAGGTTGAGATAAGAACAGTCCAGTAACTGAGGTATAATACAAACCACTACTGCTACCAATAATGATGATAAGGGAAATAACAAGGGGAGAGGATACAATTGCTTACCACCCGCTGACTGATACCCAGCCTGACCAGAGCAGTGATCTGGGCCTTTTGGGTGACTCCCCCCAGTTTATAAACTGGGCATGACGCGCTGTGGTATGGAATACCCCTTTGGCCAGTTTGGGTCAGGTGTCCTGTCTCTGCTTCCTCCTGGCTTCCCCTCCTCCCTGGCAGAGCATGAGACTGAGAAAGTCCTTGGTCAGAGTAAACATTACTTAGCAACAACTAAAAACATCGGTGTTATCAGCGTTGTTCCCAGACTGAGAGTCAAAAACACAGCACTGCACTAGCTACTGAGAAGGAAAAAAAATGACTGCTGTAGCTGAACCCAGGACATCAACAGATGTGGTAATTTAGCTTTTAGCTTTTAAAAACGTACAAAGTAAATGTATGGGAGAACTAGTGTCGTAATGACTAAGCACCGTAGCTGTTCATTCATTCTCTCAATATTCATCTGAGTTCATTCATCCATCTTCTGTTCCTGCAAGACAGTTATTTCAACTACAAAAGATCTAGCTGAAAAGAAGATAAACATTACAGAATTTATTTTCTGAAAGTGTTCCAGTGTAGGTTACGGTAATTCAGTAAGATCAGTGATTGAGCAGGGTGTACGGGACCATACTTTCTCAAGCATCCTTCCCATAAACAGTTTCCTCTGCTGGTTTCATGTGCCTCTCTGACATGCTCAGAATGACATACTGTTTGATCAGTGCTTGTTACGGTTAATGTTCGCTGCAAATAAAATGAACACCTTACATGGATAAAGTGGTATTTAAAGTTGAATAGTATGGGTCTGCAACTATTGTACTAGTTTCTCTTTATATATTGAAAATTCTTATTAGCACAACAGGGCTGGTAGGTTTCAATACGAATTTACATTTTGAAATATAAATAGGCTGCTGCTGTGAAAGAAATACTGGCTTCCCAGGCTGGCCGAGTCAACTTTAAAACCAAACCACAGACCTCTTATGCAAGAAAATAAGAGTTTGTATAGTTCTCTACCACATGTACTTGACTTTATTCTGATGTTGTCATATATTTATTTTGGTCTTAGGATCTGAAAATGCTTGTGAAAAGACTTCATTTATGTTTCTGCGACAAGAGTTGCCTGTGAGATTGGCAAACATAATGAAGGAAATAAGCCTGCTTCCAGACAACCTCCTAAGAACACCTTCAGTGCAGCTAGTGCAGAGCTGGTAAGAAGAGCATACCATTGAGGGTGACCTTATGTCTATACGTGTTGGAGGAACTTGTTCTCTCCAGAGAAGGAATGTTTCACATGCTTGTTACATGCACATCACTTATTTAGACTGAGTAAATATTCCAGTGTGACATAAATCAGAAACTAAATTTACAGACTTGGAAAAAACCCTTTAGGAGCAATTAGAGAACCCACAAGGGAAGTAAAAATCATCAAGTATTGCAGACAGTCATGTATGAGAGAGAATTCAGTAAAACCAAAAATTCACCAGAACAGCGTTCAATAGGGGACTCTCCTAAATTGAGGAAGCTAGTTGAAGAAACCAGCAGAAGCAGGCTAATGCACAAATGCCCGCAGAAGGTAGTAGAAACCATTTAAAAGACAGGTTATTGCAAATTGAGAGTAAAGGTGTAGCAAATACAAAGAGCAATGGGAAGCTCCCAAAGCAAAACTATGTAAAACAACAGAAAGAATATGAAGCTATTAAAATTTAAAAAGACATCCTTTGAAAAGTAGAATTTGCTTTGAGGTAAGGAACTTGCACATAAAGCATAAACTTCTGTAAGATGAAAGGAAAACAAAGAGATTGCTTGGCAACTGCTAAAGGCACGTGGCTATTTGGAAAGGCTTTTAAAGTTAAGAGAAGAGAAAAATCTGCCAGTGAATAGTGGAATTGATTAGATGACTGAATATAAAAAGAGCTGTCAATGAAGATGGAGGCTCTTAATGAAACATGAATGCTTAAATTCTTACAATACTAAATGACACTGATCAAATGGGAAATGAATTCCATGTGGACAAACGCAAAGTGGAGCACAGAGAGGAACCTCCTCTCTCTGTATGTTTGCTTGCTTACAATGGAAAAAGACACTGTGGTGCTACTGGAGATATTTTACTGAATGTGTCAGTTGATGGGCAAGAAGGCAAACAGTATTAGGAACTAAGTAAGAAACGGGGAGGAATATAATTGTAGCACTGTGTTAGCCCATTATTCCTCTGAACTGCATGCAGTTTTAGGTGCTCTGTCCTGAACAGAAAAGACCAAGAGGGATAATCAGAGGGCTGGAACAATTTCTGCGTGAGGAGAAACCAAACAGAATTCTTAATCTTGGAAAACAGACATCTGAGGAAAGAGATGGCAGAAATACTTAAATCATGAACAAGCTGGGAAGATTTTCTAGTAACAGGGGACTTGCTGGGGCTGCGAATAAGTGATCACCTACTGGGTTTAAAACACAAGGAAGATCTTTTATGCACTCTAATTAAATTGTTGAATTCATTGCTGTGGACATCTTAAAAGAAAACATGAATAGATTCAAAAGGAATCTAACAGAATTCACAGGTCAATGGGATACATCAAATACAATGATTTGGAAACAAGCAACTTTGGAAGACCATAAATTACTAACCAAAGGGATCTAGGGAGGCATATTAGAATTGGTCTTTTGTCACGTTTTCTTTTGTTTAAAGGTATGTCCAAAGTCTTCAGGAGATCCTTGACTTTAAGGACAAAAGCTCAGAAGATTTGGAGGCTGTTCATAGGTAAGGATTTGCTGTCACATTATGATGTTAATGTTATGTAGAAGGACTGGCAAGAAAAGAATAGCTTAATAAAAATCTCAGCTATCTCCAGTCTTAAAGAATTGCAGTAAGGTCACCCCCTGTTCCCAAAAGGAGGGTGCATTAAAATATGAAACAAAGCAGTTCTATGCCATATCAGTCTGGTCAGGGCTTTTCTGGTTACACTGAAGAAGCTATGAATATGTAAAACTTGACCAAATGTTTACCAATTTCTTGTAATGGTGGAACTCATTTATGGAACTTTTCACCTGTAGAGTAGGTTTGGTCATCACTGGCTGACCATAACTGCCATTTGACAGACATGGGATGATCTGCATGAAAATGGTTGGCACAGTTGTCTTTTTTTGGCAGTAACTTGAGATAGTAAATAAATAATAATTTTATAAGTAATTGGTAATGGTTGAGTACTGACTGTTTCAATGCTAGTTGCCTGAAATATGCTGTAAAGACTGACCTGTCTTCATACTGCTGTAGGCAGACCTGTGGTATTTACGTATCAGTCTTCATGTCTGTAGGCAGATACTGTTTGCCAGAGTATTAAATTCATTTGAAAGTGAAATACTAACAATGTATTAATTTTAGTTTTACAGATACTGTGATAAAAATCCGGAATCGACACAACGATGTAATTCCTACGATGGCTCAAGGAGCGATAGAGTACAAGGAAAGCTTTGGCATCGATCCAGTGACCTCACAGAATGTGCAGTATTTTTTAGACCGTTTCTACATGAGTCGCATTTCAATTAGAATGCTCCTTAATCAACACTGTAAGTGCCATTGTAGCAAGGAGGGGAAATAAGACCTGTACTGTGTCAGTACATTTTCCTTTAGGTGCTTAATATGTACTTAAATGCTGCTTAGGAGTATGCTATTTGCCTTGTTATTTATAAACTCATTCTTAATACAGTTCTTATAACACTAACTAATAGTAGGCTTTCAAGTATGGTGAGGATTGGAATTATAGATTGCCTATAAATTTCTATTTAGAAAAACAGCAGACAAATGAAAATTATAAAATTCTATTGGGTATTAAATAATATTTTCTTTTTTTTTGGCAGCACTACTGTTTGGTGGGAAAAATAATCCAGCTCATCCAAAACACATTGGAAGCATTGATCCTAGCTGCAATGTTGTTGAAGTTATTAGAGGTAAATTCAGCAGATAAGAACAAGAATCCAGAAAACTTACATGGATGTCTATACTGAGAGCCAATACACAGATATTCATATACTGTTTAGTTCTTTCCTACCCGAAGCAGAAGTTTCATTTCAAGTGTAATATAGTTTTGTCGTTTTTCCCTATAAGCTCAGTTTTTGTGAGAAAATACAAAATCTCACTGACAGTGCACAGTGTTTTAAATTCTTGGTTTTCTTTTCAGCAAACTATAAGGGAGAAAACTGCAAAGAAGTGGGAAATGTAACCCTCTGTGTTTCTATTATAGATGGCTATGAAAGTGCCAAAAGACTCTGTGATTTATATTACATGAGCTCTCCAGAACTCATCCTTGAAGAGTTGAACAGTAAGTGGATATGGGATGAGGCACTGTCTAGAACATAGTTACGGCTTCTTCTAAAGTAGCTGGTGGTGAAATGTTCTACTTACACTTTTCATATAGTTAATGTGTTTTCTATATCTACTGTCATAAATAAGTTGTTTGGTTCTTAAATCTGGCAGAAGGCTTTCCCTCTTTCTCCCTTTAATTGGAAAACTGAGATCAGTAGAAAGATTCTTCATACTACAGCTGTTGATAGAACAGATTTTAGCAGCCTGCTTCCCTCCCTAATGTTTCTTGCATGTCTTTACCCTACACTGTCTATTGTATCTCACAGTCTACATTTCTTGTAACACTTTTTAAGATTTATACTAAACATTCATTTCTAATTTCTCTTGCTTATCCAGCTATCATGTTCCTGTAGTTGTAATTAGATATAGTATACATGAGTTATAGTAGAAATTTTTTGGAACATGGGCTGTGACTTGCAAAAAGTTTACATCTGTGTTGCTATGAACTCAGAGATCAGCTGTTGTGCTCATAGTCCTGCAGAACGCTGAAGAGCCTTTCTGACATTGCTTACTAGAGTACTTTTAAAGATACTAAATTCCAAGTTCGACCAGACCTACAAAAACAAGCAATCAAAATTCCTCTTACAAGTAATTGCGAAAGCCAAATTGCAACCACAGTAACTTGGCCTATGAAGCTAAAGGCAAAGGAAGTATGACCTTGAGTACACATTCCAGATTTTCTCTTCCTACTGTGCAAAAAACCTGTCATTTTGTATCTAGGTTAAAGAGTTTACCTCTCTCCTTCTTTGGGGCATGACACTAAAAACATTTGTAGGAAACTGTCGCTAGCTAATTCTCTGTACTGAGGGATCATTTAATGGTGTGGGTGCTTCAGAAGCCAGAACAAACAGTTCAGCATTTATAAAAGGAGTGACCTTTTGCTCAGTGAATCGTGAAGGCAAGTTAAACCTGATCCAGGCCAAATGCACGTTCCTTGCCCACAGCTGAGAGTGGAGACCATTATTTAAACCTTAGGCATGGGATTTGGGGGTGGAGGCATGGAGGGAAGCAGTTAACTTGAGCATAGGAACCAGACATATTTTAAAATGTGATTCCCACCCCCCACTTCCCCACCCTTTATCGTTGCTGGGTACATAATTTGTACTAGATTTTTTGACATCACTAGTCTTAAGCATTTATGTTCATAAAGCACTGGTCACTAACACAGTCTGGTGAGAAATAATTTGTTAAACTGAAAGAACCTTAAGAGCCAGCAGAATTTTCTGAGCAACCTTTCCTTGTTCCCATGATGTATTTTCTAGAATTTATTCTTTAAAAAGAACTTTGAGAACTATACTGGTTTTATATACAGTATGTATTTTTTGTTCATTTCTCAATGAATCCAGGAATAGGCTGTGCTGTAATTATTATCTGGTGCGTTTATAAGATCATAAGATAATTCAGGTTGGGAGAGACCTCAGGAGGTTTCTAGCCTGACTTGCTGGAAACAGGGACAGCTACAAGGTCAGACCGGGTTGCTCAGGGCTTTATCCAGTTTGGTCTTACAAATCCTTCAAGGATGATGACTATGTAACATCTCTGGGCAACCTATTTCAATGCTTAACTGTCATGATGAAAAGGTTTTTCTCTGTATCCAGTCTGAACCTCTGTTATATTATACACTGTTTCTTGTCCTCCACCTGAAGAGCCTGACTATTCATCATAACCTTCTCATAGGTTACTGAGAGCAACTATTACATGCCCTAACCAGTAATGCCACAGTGTGTTTTAAGATTAGTTTCTAAGGCAGCAAGCACGTTTGAAAATCTTGAGCATGACTTTTGATTAACATACAACTTCTTAAAAGATTTCTGTTCAGATTTTCCTTCTCTGATAAATTCTCTCAGTGATACAAATATACATTTTGGATTTACTGTGGGAATGAATAAAAGACACCTACTAGTTTGCTGTTTAATTAATTAGCGTCTCTTTTCTCCAGTTAAATCACCAGGACAGCCCATGCAAGTGGTGTATGTGCCATCACATCTCTATCACATGGTTTTTGAACTTTTCAAGGTCTGTGCACTTACCATTACATGATTCTTTTATACATCTTTGTTTACTGAGATTGCATTTGTTTGACTTTTGGAACCAATTCTAGATAGCAGTGTGTTTTTGCAAAGCTCTAGCTATTTGACTGCAGGACGATACCTAAATTGTACTATTTAGACAAACAGTAACTGCACAGAAGATGAACAGCTTTGGAAGATATATCTCCTTTGCCTAGCCATTGAATACATCTGAATCTTCTGAGTAGACAGCTTTGTCAAAAAGTCTTAAAATGTATACAGACATTAGTTAAACAAGTGAAAATAAGATACCCAATTTGTGAGACATCTTCAAGTCTGGTATAATGTGTAACAGGTCCTGTAGAGCTTTCCTTAAGCAGTTCAGTCCTAGACTGATACTTGTGTCATATTGCATATACTATGCATTATAAATAATCAACAAATAAAACTGTATATTAAAATATTCAGATGTTCTAAAAGAAAAAAAAAATTAGGTCTCTGTATTCTTACAGACTATATAAATACTATACTGAATCAACAAGAAATATTTAAAAAAGCTGTTTTAAAGCCACATGCTTTTGCCCCGATTCTGAAATATGATAAAAATAACTTTCTTAAATTGATGTTTGAAGAGAATATACAAAGTGGTAAGAACAGGATTTAAGTTGTACTTGAAAATTACAGAATGCAATGAGAGCCACCATGGAACATCACGCTGATCGATGCATTTATCCTCCAATTCACGTACATGTCACATTGGGAAATGAGGATTTAACTGTGAAGGTACCCACTTTCCTGATTATTTTGAAAGTTATTTTGATTATTCCCCCTCCTTTTCCACCACCCCATCATAGACAGCATATTACTAACTTTAGCTGGTGATCGGGTTCCAACAAGAGAGTCTGTGTGATGACGCAGCACGTAAGTAACAAGACCATTACGGAATTTCACATACTGCGTTAGTAGGAAATTCATTAAGTGGTTGCACAGTCACACCAAAGGCTCTGTAATAGAATTCTATACTTCTGTCATGCTTTTGTCTTTGCTAGCTTACAAGTGAGCATGACTAAAAATAAATAGTATTGTTCTAAAAAGTAGCATCTTTCTAGAATTCTAACATCAGTATTTTGTATGTGACAATGACGGAGCTATACAGGTGTGAAACAACTGAAAAAAAGGAAATAAACATTGTATATTCCATGCAAATCAAACCTCCCTGAAGTACAGTTTGCAGAGTAATTTCTTCTTTTTCTGTACCAGCTGCAAGCATGGGCTTTTTCCAACTAAACCATAGTAAAACAACTCTTATGATTTACTCCTTCAGTAATAGGTTTTAATAGACTGTATTTAACAGGCAGTATTCCTGAGGAATAAAGATAACAATATATAGAACCTGGTACTTGCTAAAAGGTATAGATTTTGACTTCAGACAAAATTATGAACAAGGTAAAAGCAATGCACAATTTAAGTAGAATTTTCTTGCTTCCAAGAGATTATGAATGCTTCTTATAGTAGTGATTTATTTAAATGGTTCGCATAAGGGATGAAAGGGAAGGATTCATCTATCTATCTCTGGTCATTGCTGTAGCTGAGAGATGAGAATTTAAGAGAACCCATAATTTAATTAGGGACAACTTTATGTTTTACCTGAACTTTCTCTGGATCATTGTTTGAGAGTAGCTGTCATTTACAAAAATGTATTCAGAGACATGATGCTACGTATTTCTTCTTGTTTCAGATGAGTGATCGTGGTGGAGGTGTACCTATGAGGAAAATTGACAGACTATTCAACTACATGTATTCAACAGCACCACGTCCACGTGTTGAGACATCACGAGCTACACCTTTGGTATGTAAATCTTCTATACCGTATCATCTTGGATATGTTAAATTGTCATAAAAGAAGCCATTTAGACAAAGCTATGAAGTACTGAGTTTATAGATACAATGAGTATCACCATTTGAATGTTAGAGCTTAATGCAAGTATTTTTCTGAAAGTAACTGGAAAATTGCATAAAATCCTAAAATCCTAAAAATTATTTAAAGTTGTTCAAGATTCTGTTTTTCTGCAAATATAAAGATCACCTACCTCAAGCAGAACACTTAACTATGCTGCATGCACGGCAGTAAGGACAGGACTAAATTCTTGTTGTGGCCACTGAATGAAGGGAAAAAGAGTTCATATCAGTGATTCCAGATCAAGACACTAGTTTTATTTGCACTGTGTAGTTAGGTGTACTATTCCCCAGCAAGGATGAAGGTATATGTTCATATGAGAGGGCATATGAACAATCTACTTTGGTCTTGTGTCAACTTAAAAGATGCATAAGAAATAAAGCTCTAGTTCTCAGTGGGAAGCTCTGAACAGCTTTTCTGTATTCTCTCACACTGCATCATTCAGAATGTGTTTTTTAAATATATACAGTGTTCCACATCTAAATGACTGTGCAACTCACTGAACACTAGATCTTTACAGAGAAGTGTTGCGTATGTTCATTGACAGATTACCTCTATAATTTAGTAAATTAAAAAAACCTATACTTAACATTCCAGGGCTGTGCCCTGCCACTGCAGACAGGGCTTGATAGAGTTTTAGTATACGCTACAAACTCATAGACATTGCTTCTTGGAACTTTCTTATATATATACTGATGATGAAATGTATCTGACTTAAGTACTTAGTGTTCATAAGATTAGTGGCTCAATAAGGCATTAGGACAGACTCAGTACAGATTTCTCTAATGGTGTAATCTCTTCTCGAAAAGCTACCATAATACAAGAAATGTTACCTACCTGCCCTGTCTGACAAAGGAATTTAAGTTTTCTCACAATCACAATCATCCATGCGTACTTCTGTTTCTGGGGTGTGTAGCAGTAGTTCTGGGGGGCATAATAGTTAACATTTGAACTCCTCTCACTGTCAAACATCATGCTGAGTTTGTCTATTTACCTATTAAGTTAAAACAAAAAACACCACTGATTGATGCAGTTAATGAAAATACACTTTTTCTCCTGGATCAGGCTGGATTTGGTTATGGCTTACCCATATCACGTCTGTATGCCCAGTACTTCCAAGGAGACCTGAAACTGTATTCCTTAGAAGGCTACGGTACAGATGCAGTTATTTACATAAAGGTATGATGTAACACTAACTCTTATCTAACTGCTAATGGAACTCCTTGTTCTGTTACTGTAACTTTGATTAAAAAGAACTGTCAGCTACAGTCTTCTCTACTTACAGGCCTTATCAACAGAATCAATTGAAAGACTCCCTGTGTATAACAAAGCAGCCTGGAAACACTATAAAGCAAACCATGAAGCAGATGATTGGTGTGTGCCAAGCAGTGAGCCAAAGGACATGACCACTTTTCGTAGTATATAACTTTTTCCTCAATAGTTCATAAGAACTAGGTATGTCTATAAAGGGAATTAAAGACCTGATTTACACCAAGATGCTGAGCCACACTTTAGATGCAAGTAATTTTAAGTGGAGTAACAAAAGGTTTAATGTAATTACTCTTTTCTGGAATAAAAAAACCCCAACAATCCAAAACCCAAGAAAACCCCCAAACCTGTACATACATTTAAATTTTAATCGAGAAGGTCACAGTTAATTTGTTCCACTTTGTATTTTGTAGCTAAGCCAAGGGAGCAGTAATTTTGGGTTTTATAGGATCAACACAATCTATGCCACATCTAGTGAGAAATGTATTAATTCATGTAATTACAAAATGTTTCTAATAGAACTATTGAAAAATCTCACCAGAGCATTTTTCCATTACAGTATTACAGATTAATGGAAAAACTCATGTAAGAAATACAGAGGAGCTCATTGCTATACTTTTGGACCTGTATAGCACTTTCTGTTCTTTAAGAATGCTGAAGCCTGGTTTTGCAAAGTTAGTTATGTTGGCTGTACACCTTGCCTACATTGAGGTTTTTGCAGCTGTAGAAATCACACTTAGGTCTGTGGAGATTTAAAGAAAATAAATCAGTTCTAGCTGCTACCGCTGGTATAATGTATCTCAGGTATGGGGTATTGGTAATATTTCTTTGGTTGTAAAGTGAATACTTAATACATGTGCAAAACCTTGTCATGATCCTTGTGAATTAGCAAATAGTGATAACTTGTGTACAGTAAAGATACGCTGTCTTGCATTTGCCTATACTGCTCTATGTATCAAAATGCAGTATCAGTGTTCTAGCCCTAGTAAGATCTTAGATTTGGGTATGTCAGGTTACAGCTGTAAATGGAAACTATTTTAATAAACAGGTTTTTAAAATGTGCCCTTAATAGGGCATCTCTATTACTTTAACAATAGAAACTACCTTCTCAGGTGTATTTAAGAAGAAGTGAAGTTAACAGTTTTCAAAAATACCTTTGTATCTATGATGTGCTTCTGGCTTCATTTATGTAGTAACTGGAAGTCACACTATAACATCAATAAGGTAAGCAGAATGTGTTTATCAGTCAAAGGCAAACTGTCAAAACATACTGCGGAAGATAGAGGAGGAATGAGTATTAATTTCAGGTACAAAGTCTTTATTTTAATAAAAGATTGAACTTCTTTTAACGCCTGTTGTGCCAGCTTTGTTCAAATGGTACACATTCATGTTGCACCTTGATCCCTGTCATTCCTGAGCATTTGAGGACTGCTGCAGTTGAAGACACCAAGAACCAATTCTTTTCTCAGTTAATACATTGCATGTAATTCTGTGATTTTTGTTCTGCAGCAGACATGCATAATCCCTCTCAGAAAGAATAAGCCTAAGTTTTGTTAGTTTACTCTCTGTGCAGACCAGAAGGTGAGGTACCACAAGTGAAGGGAATAGCTGGCATGTTAGAAATTGAAGTCATGCTATTCTAGTTGTTGAGCCAGATTGAAGATTTTCACCTGCCACCTCCCTAGTCTACTTCTTCCAGACAATAAAAATGGTGTTACACCCTGGTCAAGGTAATGTAGGTCACTTTAACAGGAGCGATTTACAGAATGGGCTGTATACACAGTTAAATTCACACTGAGGGAGGATTAACTGCCACCAGAACAGTTACAGTTACCTGCTCCACTCCAGCTTGTGAGTACTTTGAGAGGTCCTTGTTTTAATTCTTTACAAGGGTGCGAGGTGGTGACTAGCATACCTTTTCCATGTGCACGGCTAAATGGATGTGAGATGGATGGATGTGAGAAATTCCTCATATTGTAAAATGGAGCCCGTACAAAAGAGGGAACACTTGCAGCTACTGCTTTTGCTAAACTAAAGCTGAAAGTTACAGCAAGGGATTTTAAAACCTTAACTCTGAAGCTGAACATTCTAGCTTTTACACTAATTTTTAAATGTATTAACTAACTTAATTGAACTGACTTTTGTAATATCTGAGAACTAAAAGCATTTTAGAAGAAAAGCTAAATAGTTTACTTTCTGGAAAGTCCACTGAAGTATTGCAGATGGTATTATCAAAATAAAACCTCTTTTGTACTCTCAACTAGTTACCAGTTAATTCTAATCATTAGAACAACTTGCTGTGTAATTATATTTGTATCTGTCTCCTCACCCACCACCTGAATGATTGTTGTGAAGACAAATGTATACTATTTTGGTTTCAGTGTTTAACCCTACTTACAAGTTTGATCTTCGATTACTATTGATTAAATAGATGTTCATAAGATAATTTGTGTTCAATATTTTCATTACTGTACTGAAGTCATTGTTAGCACACTGGTTAAAGTTGAAGTGAATCACTGTAGAAAACTGGTATACTAGCTCAGCTATCCAAATGCTGACATTAATAGTTTTGTATGTAAATGAGCTCAGTCTGGCACTGTGAAATTAATCTTGGTTTGCGTTAATTTTCTTGAAAGAATCACTACATTTATTCATTAAAATTATTTTAAAAATTAATCTTTCAGTTGGGTGATTTTTTGTCTTAGTACTAGGCTACTTTGGTGGATCCACCCTTCTTGTTTAGCATCTGGCAGATGTTAAATCCTGCATTCTGTGACAGTCTTACGTTCAGGTGGCAGGTGAGTTTATCATCCCTGCTATGACCCCCATTTAACTACAACAGCACAGCACACAGGCCAGCCTCTGAAACCATGATTTCCACTAGACTCCTTCCCAAGAAACAAACTCTTCAGAGGGTGCAACAGTCGGATCACTAGGCTTAAAGGAAAAACATAATATAATACATAGTTGTATCAATATTCTCTGTTTAGCTGAAAGCACTTAACTGAGAAATAAACTTCCTTGTGACTGAACTGAAGGGTGGTTTTACATATTGATCCTATGCAGCTGATCATTCCATACTTCTAATTCTCTTCTATCAGTAGGGCAGCATTCCCCTCTGGCTAAAGGTCTGTAAATTTGGAGTACAAACTCAAAGCTACTGGAAACAAAGTAGATAAGTTAAAAATTGACTAAAGAATTGTTGGTTAATGCACAAAACTGAAAATTGAAGCTCTTCTTAAAAGTAATTATTACCACAATTTTCAAACTTTATTTTGGAAATGGACAGTGTGCAGAGGCATTTCCACACAGTCCTTTTGCTGAAGTTCATAAGACATTTATACAAAAAAATAACACCTGTGAAACACCAACAGTGAAGTTCATTCATTTAATTAAAATGAAAAACAGTCCACAGATTTAAAGGAGAACTTGGTCCACATAAACAGATAATGCAAGTTTTGTTCTAGTCCATTCTATTGTGGAACTGATACTTAAACTAGTCTATGTTTCTGGAATAATCTAATTAAGGAAGTGCTGTTGTAGTAGCTCTAAAAAATAGTATGTAAATATACAAAACACCAATTCATGTTCTCAACTATTCTGAGAATCAAATCCTCCTTTAAAGAGAAATAAACTGTAGTCTACAATTGAACACTTAAATACAATGCAGAAACCCAGTGCTTCAGTGATAATTTTCCAAAATCCCTACAATTCTTCCCTCAGTATTTTAAGTTTGAAAAACAGTATAGTTTAAAATTAGCAAATATATAAATTTGGTCCGCAAAAAATCTTGTAGCAGGTAGAAAAGAGAAATACATGTATTGCAAATTGATCTTATTCATAGTGTAAATCTATAAAACTATGTATTATTTAGGAAAAATAGGTTAAAAAAGATCTTATTTATAGGTTTAAACCTTGTCCCAGCACCATATGGGGAGTGTACAGAAGACTTAGTATTATGTTTTGTGTATGTAGTTTGTGAAAACTACTTTTCTTGTTATTTTCTCAGTAAATTGCAACACATAAAACTCAAAACCCAATGTGCTACTACAGTGAACTTTGAATGAAAATCCCAGAAATACAAGAATTTAAACATAATCCATAAATTTGAAATACATGCTTTCTTTTTAAATTAATTTGACATTACTGTTTTCTTAACTTTTACTATACATCTTTAGTGGCAACAGATAAACAGACTGTGACAGACTGAATTTGTTGGCAGGATTTTTCTACTGTCCCTCTATCAGGTTCAACTCTATTAAATGCTGGTTGACTGATACTGGAATGATTTTTAATACAGTATTCTACTTTCCACAACCAATTTCAATGAGAAGGGCATCTCAGGTCTTAGAAGCACAAATATTACTTAAGGCAGAAAGTTAAATTATTGTCTATTAGTACAGGCAGAGTCAACTGGGAATAAAAATACTGAAAACATCATTTCATTGGGTTGTAATGGGGAGGGACCATAATTAAAAAGGAAAAAAACACCTACCATGTAAAACTGTTGCACTTTCCCTCCTCCCTCAATTGTACAATTATATACAAATCTACTGAACTTCCTCAAGATGAAGCAAGTCTGCACTAAAATAAAACAGGGTCATTTTAGCAGCTTGATTCAAGAGTGGTTACCACTCTGCCGGTCTTGCGAACTTCTCTCTCCTTCTTTTGAACCTTTTCCTTCTGCTTTTCCAGTTTTTCTTGAGTTTTTCTAATATCCTTAATTTTTTTCTTTATTGTTGATCGGTCATTTTGACTGGAAACTCCCAAAGCCTTTTAGGGGATAAAAAAGAAAGAAAAATACCTCATCATTATTTTTTCCAACAGCGTGGGTATGTGTGAACAGTTAGGAAAGTGTTACTCATTTTGCTGCAAGATAGCCTGTTTATTTGAAAAATAAGAACCTCATGAGCATTGTAAATGATCATTCGGGTTTCAAAGTAAGTCAGGAAACCAGGGCCTACTCTTGTTCAGTTGTGAAATAACAGCTTCTTGTTGCATTTTATGAACACATAGACACCTGAGAATTTCCAGAAAATAGCACAAGAAGTAGTAGTCTCAAAATATTTTTCTAGCTCTTTTTATACGAGTGGAATTTATATTCAGTAACTACTCTTTAATTTTTAATGTTAAGGACTTTAAAGTGTATTATTAAAAAGTGTATCACCAAGTAAACGGCGCACACCGATTTTTGATCAGCAGGTGGCAGTACCCGATTCCAAGTTACAAACAGCACTCCCTCATGCTCTATGGAACGCCGAATGGCATTACGTGTAAATAAAGCTTTAAGCAATCAACATCCAAAGTTCCCCAGAGACAATCATTTGATAGACCAGTAACGGGTATTTCATCTGTGTCCAAGGAAAAATTTATTTAACAAAACACAGGAATTGTGTTGACGTGTATTCTAAAATGCAGGTGTATTTTGGAGACTGAAGTTAGACACTTTTTTTCCTTTTCCCTAAACACTCAAATCCTACTATTGATCATAAATAATTTGCCTTATGCCAGAACACACAGACCAATGAGCCTCATTTTAGGCACACATCTTGCCTGTCCAAAATGCAGTCCAATAATCTAACAAGAAAGAAAAACTGAAAGTTTACTAGCACTGTAAGGGGATCCATACCATACTGCTTTTCCAGAGGTAATACAGCAAGAAAAGACTCAAAGATTAAGAACAGATTTTTTGGGTTTTTTTTTAAGCAGGACTAAAAAAGAAAAACACATTTAAAAGGTCAACAGATAGGATTTTAGCCTTCACATTTGAAGAGCAGATGTGGAAGAAACAAGATTGCTAAAACTGGATCCTGCATTTCCATGCATTTGAAATGGCTGGACCTTGTTTTGATATGACCTTATGCTGAGATTGAAGATAGATGTATCAGGCCCACTTGGGGTATTACGCTTACTTTGATTTCCTCAAGATACAAACAAGGAAGAAATACTATGTATTTTTCTGAAAAATGGATAAAAATGGCTCGTCTTTAATTGTACAATCAATTACTAAATTCTCACCTAACTGTACAGCCTCCAAGTATTTAAAAAGCAAAATTCTAGCTCTTAAAAAGCCATGAAAATGGGAAAATAGACTTTGTAGGTTAAAAATATGTCTGAGTAAGCACTGAAATTTACACAGTTAAATATCTATCCTGGGATATTCACATACCTTTAACTTCTCACTGTCAAGCTGCATTAACTGCTGTCCGTCTACGTTCATAGCTGTGAACTCGGTAATATACTGCTCCATGTTCATTCCCATTAACCAGTGGCATACTTGCTGGGTGGTCCACTCAGAAATAGGTCTACTGTGCCATTGATTTTGCTTTCCTGTTGTTGTAAATTCATCATCTAATGCCTAATCAATCAAAAAAAAAATCACCGTAAGCAATGTTTTATTTGACTATATGTTGAATTCCAGCTGCCAACTGAGTCTGATTAATGAAACACACATTCAAACATACTCTAGTGCCAAAAGTTCTTGAGATCACAGCTTACAGTCAGTTTGCCTAGGAGTATGCTACAAACAGAAAGACACAAAATTCAACACAAACTAAGTCAGAAATAAAGCACATAAATGGTTTTCTCTAAGAAATTACATAGCAAAGCATTAGCTTAAATTTGATGCATTCTAACATTGAAGAAGGTCCCTCAGTTAGTTGGTTAAGATAGCTCAATCCTAATGTTACATACTGCCTTACACAGCACCAAGAAGAATCAAGTAACATTTCAACTGTATTACTGATTAATGTTAAGTGAAGGAAATCCAGAACAAAAGCAACTCTAACAGTTAGTAAATCTGGTGACTGTTCCAGGTACAGTTTTACCAAATTTGGTACATTTCAAAGGAAAAGGACTGTGTATTCTTTCATCTAATGCCATCACATCAACATTTTAAACGGCCTGTCTAGTAGAAAACCATTTCAGAAATGTAAGAGCTTGTGGCCTTCCACTGAAAGTACACTCTGCCAGTGCATGATGCTTTTGAAGATCCCTGCTTCAATTTCAGTTGGCTTCTGAGGGGAGAAAGGTACTGCTGTTCATCCTGAAGGACTCTATGACTTAGTCACAAAAGAAAAGCTACGTAAAACAGAGCTTAGTGTCTGTACAGAAGAAATTCCAGGTGTGATACTTAAATCAGTAACATCAGAGTTACCTGAAGTTTTATTAACTATCCAAAATCATCTCTCAGTAGCTCATGATTGAGTTCAGGCTGCATTAGACTCGTAGACTGCTCCACTTGTAGGCAGCTTCCACTATATATCAAAGACATTTGCGGAACAGCAGAAAGTATGCCCACTTTTTCCAGCGAGCCTTACGCATGTCATTTGTAAACAGACAACACAGAAATAAGCATCTTTCTAGTGATGGATTTGTGACAGGACCCTGTTAAAGTTTCAGGAGAACAACTACAGCTCCCAAGGGGAGAGCTCTCTCAAGCCCCAACTCCCTTGATGCGAACTTTGGGAGAGTTGATTCAATGTAACAAAGTAATTCTGGTGATTGCAAGGGAAAGATAGCAAGACCTAGGCTTGTCCCACGATCCGATGATAAAGTGTATCTGAGAACACAAACATAGAACACACATCTTGGGTGAAACAAATACAATTTTAAATTTCTGCTGTATCAGACCGCTACATCTAGTTAGGAACTGTTTGCTTTCCTTGGCCTGTGAAACAAAAGGACTGTGGTTACATTAGGAGGTAGCGCAGTTAAGCAGGAACAAGTTTGTAGAGCAAAAGAGTTTGTGCTGATGTCCTAAGTAGATACCACAAGCATTTTGACGGATTTTTCACTTGCAAATAGCTCTAGTCTGGTCATACAGACTCAATGGCCACTAGCAGCTGGAATACACCAGGAACACTTGGAGCACATCTTATTTGATTCCAAGATAAATCAAATTAAGGCAAGATGGGACTGCCAGAAGATTCACTTCAAAAAATGAATTCCTAATCCACATTAAAATGCTTATGTAGATGTAAGAAGTGTGAACACATCCACCTTCCTGATGTGCAAAAGAAGAAGAGCAATTTTCATAAAACAGCTGCAAAGGGCTTTAGAAGAGGTATTGCTTGAAGTGTTCTACACAGCATCTGTATCAAGACAACTGAGGCACAGAGAGTTTTCTATGCAAGCTATCAAGCTACAAATGCTCTAGCTTGATGGTTCTAGAAGCATCCAGAGATGTTTCTTCAGAGGAAGATTCACTGCATAGATTACTAAAGGAATTTCAAAATGCCAGTCTATATTAAAACATTTTAGGTAAGAGTACTCCTCAATCTGACATTATAATAGAAAATATGTATTGGTAACTTAATTTTGGCTTGTACTAGCAAGTATTCATGGATAACACAGAAAAAAGGGGAAACTTTTCACATTTTGAGTTTGACCTGTATCTCAAAATTTGTGGCTAGTCTATCAGCAGCCAGAAATAATAAAATATATATTGCCACATACATATTTTTATACGTATCTACTATTACCCTTTATGGGGGTGGTGTGTATCTGTGTATACATCTCTCTATAGACATCTCCTCTACACGGCAAAATGTGTAAAATGCTGTATTCAGGTTGGAACTCACTCACAAGTTTTATTTCATCTGTGCTAGCCATGCAATAAGTTTGTAGTTTCAGAGTGTAAGTATCTGAAGAAGGTGTACTCCTGTCAAAGAGGCCCAGATTCATTCACTTCACCAAGGGAATGCAGTCTCCCAGCAGAATCTTGGAGACTCTGCACCAGTTCCTCCAAGCAGCATGGATTAGAGCAGCTAAGAAAAGTCTTTCGGACTGAGCTACTGATTCCAGTCTACGCCTTCAGCATTATCAGTTGCTAACAAACTCCTCCTACTTCATATGCGTAAAGACACAACTCTAAAACCAGAAGTTATACCAAAACCTGAATCAGTGTTGAAACATTTGGATTTCATCTCACAGAACTGAACAGGAAGATATGTAAACCTGTGTAATTTGAATTTTTCACTACTGGAAAAAAAGAAAAAGCACACCTGAAAATATTTCCCCCCCCCCCCCAGAATATAAATAGGAAAGTGGAAAGCATAGAAGAAAAAGGTGAAGAACACTGATTTTTTTTTGAGTAATTCTTCTTGGTCATTAAATAACACATCTACATCATTTTTTTCCAATACTTTACTGTTCTTCCAGAGACAGAAGGACTGTTCCAAGCTGGCTGTACATCAGAGTCACAGTCCCCAAAACAGCCACCATACACACACAAAAGATCCGCTGCAAATTCAGAAAGCAGAACTAAAACTACTTGTAAGGCATGGAAGCACGAGAAAACCATGTGCTGCTGCATAAAAACGCAGATGATTCAGAAAGCAAATGCAGAAATACTGAAGACTCTAAAGATAAAAATACAAAACCCAAGAACACACCAATGCCGTCACACCATTTAACAGATTTAAGGAGGGTTAACCAGCTAGCCTGCTAACCAGCTGTGAGTGAAGATGTCTTTCCAGGATTTGTAGGGCAGAATGCAATAGCCCACTCCTCTGAAAGCAGGGGTTATGTGGGCTAGTATGATCCCTGGATGGGTTCATAAATAACCATCAAACAACAAGCACCAGGTGGAAAATTCTACTTGTGAAGAGTCTAAGTTAAGGATTGCTATGATCACTTATTTTTTCCTAGACCTCAGGTATGGCACTACTAATTAAGAAACCACAAGAAGAGAAGTATTTTTCTGCACATATACTGCTTTCCAAAAGAGAAATCAGCTCAGAGGTATTTATCATTAACCTCAGAACAGACCCTGATAATCAATATAATTACTGAAAAGGTACAAACAACTTTCACTTGTCATATGCATAAGCAACATGAACTAGAGAGAACACTAAAATCTGAGTAATCTATAACAAAAAAGGCTTAAATCATCACTTTACATGTGCACAATTAACGATAGACAACTTTTGTTTGAATTTTAGAATCAGAAAGTTGTAACACTGATCAAAGAACAACAGTCAAGAATATATTGAGATTTGTTAAAATCCTAATGATTTGTACTGCTTGAAAGTTTTAGAAACACATATTCCATTCATGAACCATACTGTTCAAGAAACTGCAGGAAGAACTTGCAATGGTGGATTTAATGAAACCAGAGGAACCCCAGTTAATAGCTACGACAGTCATCTCTGATAAAAATCTTCAAGATATTAATCTAATACTGAAACCTGTAAATCAGTTACATGATTTTTGACACCCCAGATTTTAGGTTAGGATTTCATATTTACAACATTTTTTGTAAGACTGTTCTGACTTCCTACATATTACTGGAATACTTCACGATTTTCACTGAAGCCAGGTTTAAGATAGTAAATAACAAACTCCCACATCCGTGAATCACCATTTAATTTTTTCTTCAAACATTATCACTACTAGTTTGGCAAGCCCTCCAACTCATTTCTGGAAGATGACTGTTCAGCTTTCAATGACTCCTCCTAGGCTACAATGGATTTAATCTATAAAGATGCACACAAGTCCAACATTGCATGAAACAATATCTCAGAATGTTACCAAAGTGTAGACTTTAGGTTTCAGCTGGAGCCAAAGGAGCTAGTTCTCCAGGGTAATGAACACTGACTTTCAGGTATCTAGTTTCTACTTACATATGAGAACCACTATAGTCTGTCTCTGTCTTTTTTTCTTTCTTCTTTTTCTTTTTGTTTGTTTTTATGTAGATGAAATTTTATGGCAAAACAAACCTGCACAGATGTGAAGGCAAGGTCAAAAACAGTGCAGTTTTCATTCACCCAGGAAGTTGCTTTAAATTAGTGGAAAAGAAAGGTGTTATATTTAAAAACTGCAATTTGATCAGAAAGAGTTCATTCCAACTGCTATGCTATAACTAGGATCAGAATACAAAAGGCTGATAAGGCATCTACTAGTCAGTATCCTTAGTTCAGTAACAACTCATGATTCTTTACAGTGTTCTTCAACATTCAGATATGGACACAGCCATCTAGTGTCACATCACACACATCTGTCTCTATTAAACATGCTGTAGTGTGAACAACAACATCAACAACACACATATACACACTTTGAAACTCACCTCATTTGAAGAGAAGGTTAAAGTGTGTGAACGACCTGACAGATTTGGTTCTGTCACTAACCCTGAAAGTTCACAACTTGGCTTGCTATGGTATGTATCATCTATGACAACTCTACTCTGCAAACAAGTGGAAATAACGTTTTATTAACTCACTCTTTGGAAAAGCAAGTCATAAGGTGACATTCTAGTAATTTTGATTTTTGTTAAAAAAAAAAAAAAAAAAACAAAACCCAAAACCAAACCAAACTACAATTTAGTTATCTTTACATTACACGTGAAATGCAGTGATTACATCAAGCATCTGACTTGTTTTTGTTAAATTTATGAATTCAAAACCACAGTAACAGATTTAAAGCCATATCCCCAATAAGACCACCTTATGTGGAGAATTGGTCATAACCTGAAACGGCATTTAATACACAAGGAAATACATGTGGTTACTTTTTCAGCAGGCATACCACACTCAGGGAGAAGCAATTGGGTAGAATTATTCATACGGAGTTTGTATTCCACTGAAACCTACACAAATACTATGAATGTGCTTCAGAAGGTGCTGTTCTGTTGGTGAGATAAAAATCAGTCCTAATTGTTTATTGTCATTAAGATTCTCATGGCACAGAAGTGCCCCCATAAATTCCAAAGTTTCTGAAAACAAGAACTAGGTTTAGACTTCATAGTTGCCCATTATCAAACCACTGCAGTCAGCAGAGAAACGAATAGGCTGTCTTTGCCTAACATATACTGAGATTTGAAACAGCAAGGAGCTTTCAGCAGCCTGCAGACCAGGGTTCAAATTAATTCATGAATAGAGAATACACAGCTTGCCAAAGGACAAGCTTTGCAGAACTTTAAATTCTGATTTAAGATACTGTATTGTATTGCTGTTCAATCTAACAGCATTGATGAAAGTGGTGATGCACTGGAACAGGTTGCCTATAGAGGTGGTAGATGCCCCGTCTCTAGCAACTTTAAAGGCCAGGTTGGACAGGGCTCTTGGCTACCCGATTTGGTTGAAGATGTCCCTGCTCATTGCAGGGCGTTGGACTAGATGACCTTTACAGGTCCCTTCCAACCCAAAGTATTCTATGATTCAGTTTTGAGGTGGCTGCAGTTGAGGCACAGAATCATGTAATTTGAAAATTACCTTATTATAAAAAATACCACATATATGTAAAGTATCTTTAGAAAAAAATTTTATAATGAATGGACTGTATCAAGCTATGTAAAATCTTCATAGCTAAAATACCAAATAGTGTAAAAACACTACAACAAAGCTGGACATCTTAGAAATTTAACAATTACTTGGATGTCTTTACAAAAAATGGTTTAACACTGTAAATCTACAGTAATTATGCAGTTTGACAGCCTGAACAAATTATTTTCAAAATAGAAAACTCTTCTGAAAGATTTTGGAAATTTAATTCTTTTAATAATTATTATATTTTTAAAAAGCTAACAAATTAAAGTTCAGGTTAGAAATATGACTAACATAAGAACTATCATATTGAAAGAATGTGAAATCTTCATAGCATTTACTGTTTACATTTAGTTATTATACTTAGTTTGTGTTTAAAGGAAGCTTTTGGATCTGTATGCCTGCCTTTGCATCTAAAACCAGCAGGACCTAGGTTCAAACTTATCTAGCAGCCACTACATGTACAACTTCGGGCAGGTTACCTGAGCAGCCTATGACCCAAGCTGAAGACTACAAAAACCTCCCAGATGCTACATCTGAAAACTTCACAGCAAGCTTGGTAATAAAATCCTGCTAAAGAATACCAATGTATATGTTTCAGAGCATTTTTTTCTAGTTTGATTACCTCCATTTCCAACTTAGATCCTGACCTCTACATTATTTTTCTTCAAAGAGTGAAAAACAACTCTGCCAAAAGCATGCCTCCTACTTTTGCCTTTCTAAAATTTATTTCTCAGCACTACTCTTTGATACCTTGCTTGCTTATTGATTGCTTATTGATAAAAAGCAACTATTTACCATAATGTTCTCTGTCTAATCAAGTAACTATACTTTGTAATGCCATACTATATCCCCATATGCATAAACGGAGATCTTAAATTAAACTGATGTTACAGACATTTTTCTTCAGTAACTTACGCTCCTATAATAGAACTATGTTTCTTCAGTTGTCTTCACTGAGTACTTCTGTATTTGTGTTCTGATTTCAGCTTAAGCTCAACTCTAAATTTTCTAAGTTATTCTGACCTTGGCTTTAGGGTGGATACTTGATCTTTGCACTCCCTTTTTCCCCTAAATTACTGCTGTGCATTTCCAGTCTTAACAAAAAACCAAAACCAAACCAAAACCACAAAACGAAAAAACCAAAAAACCCAAAGAAACAAAACAAAACAATACCCAAAGAAAAATCCACCACAACCCAACAAACAAACAAAAAAAACCTCAACCCAAAGCACAACTTGAGTTTTCCTGCTGCCTTTCATAAGGTGGTACTGTACATAACTGAAAAATGAAGTTCTAATTACCATGTAGATTATTTTATAAATTACATTATATTTTAGGGACTTCTTCAGTCTTTTAGATGTAAAAGGTATTATCAGAAGCAACAACAGAATACTTTGTCCATCAGCCTATTCTCAAATTAATTTCAAGCCCAATGAAAATCTATTTAGGAGCTTTTCTTTTAGCCACCCTCAGTTCACTCCTTCTGCTTTTGCAAAGCAATCAAGAGCAATTCAGAAACAAAGCTGTACCAGAAAAAAAAAAACAACAAAAAACCAAACAAAAACAGAGGATGATATTAGAGAAAAATATTTAACAAGACCTTAGAAAAAATATGAAGAAAACAAAACCAAAAGTAAAACATGTCAGCACCAGTTGTAATGTTTTCTCCTCCCTCTGCTCATATTTGGTTTAAAGAAGTAGTAGCTTGCTTTTAAGGATTGAGAGCCAGTTGCAAAGATTTTTTTATTCTGGAAGAGCACAGAATTTGGATAGAAGGAATGCTTCCTAAGTGTTGAGGTATTAGGATATCAACAGTTCACACCACAGTGCTCTTCCTTGCAGCTAAAATTAAACACTGCATGCAGCTAAGTATGAGCAGTATGTATGTGTTTGCATTGTATCAATGGGACTAAATCAAGGGGTAGATTATGTAAAGGGACTGATTTATGAACTGTGTAATTTAGAAATCTCATAAGGCTGAACAGTCTGCAAAGACTCAGATCACAAGATTTTACTTCTTGTGTTTTCAGCTTTCACAAGGAAATAAGAAGCTGATTCATTAATTTGCCAAATTATAAGTTTAAGACTAACTTCAGAATCATTTTAAGAAAACAAAATCCTTCTAGGTATCGTAATTTTAAAAGGCAAATTTTGCAGAAACAGAATACAGTTTAAATTTAATTCCTTACACCATCAATATTAAAACTCAACTACAGAAATTTTAGACAATGCAAAAGACTCAGTACAAAAGTTAGAGATTTTTACATGACAAAGTTCTTATGTTAGGGCTTCTACTTTTACCTGCTCTTTAAGAAAGATTTTCACCTGATCATATGGGATACTACAGACATAAAAGCAATAAATATTATGGAGTTAAAGTCAACAAAAAGGAGTACTCTTTCTTTAAATTCTGGGAAGATGATTTTGTCCCTGTTATGTTCTTTTAGTAACAAGACTCACTGCTGAGTAGCCAAGCACAGTTCTTTTTCAGTTTTAATGTATTTTCATAGTGAGGTTTACCAGCCAAAGCCTTGTTGTAGTGCAAACTTATTGATCAACTGCAGGTCAAGATCTACAAAGATTAGTCATTCCAAGCAGTAGCTACTGTCTCATTACTGTCTTTATAAAAGACCCCAAATGTTGCAAAGTAAAACCAGCCTGACTTTGGAAAGCCTGAGTATGATTTTAGGATTAATTAACATGTGAGAATCTGTTCTTTAAAAGGGTCAGCTTTCTACCATTTTATAAAGCAGGAAGATAGTTGAAGACTTACATATTCTTCCAGCTGCTGGTTTGCAACTGGCACTAAGAAAAAGAAGAGACCAGTAAACTGCAATTACATACTGGAGCATGAGAAGGAAACAAAAAATAAAACAGTAGGCAAGAAACCAGCTGGAAGGTTAAAGTGATAATCAACTTAAATACACAACGATGAGAAGAAAAGGCTACTATTTCAGGGCAACATGGAAAGGAAGAGAGCACCTAATCTGGTAAGATCTATACCTTTTTGATTGCCAAGAAAAACATCTATATAAACACCATTAAGGGGTGCTTAAGCACATTATGTGTGCTTATAGTAGAAATGCAACAGTGGGACTTCTACTACACTCAGAAAAATTATCTGAATCAGACAGAAAGGATGAATGAAGAAGGGATGAATAGGTTCTTCTGAACTAAAGACTTTGAAAGCTAAACCACTGAATGTTTATCTACACAGAAAACACCTCTTGATAACTTTGCTACAGCCTATTAAGACACCAGTTGTGTGCTCCTATTTAATCAAAAATTGTACCAAAGTGTATGCATATCCCTTTCAACATCGATCTTGCACTCCCAAGATCCTCAGGGTATTTACAGAAACACCTTTTGGCTACTGCTTCAACAGAAGTAAACAACACAGGAGCTGTAAATACGTAAGACTGACACATACCGGACAGCATTCTGTAAAGTGTTAGTCTACTTCAGAGATTAAAAAGTTCTACTCTTCTTCAGTTCCTGTGCTATGGTACGTGGTTCTAAAACCACTTTACCAACAATGTGTCCCTATCACAAGGACTGTAAATTCACACTAAGAAAACAAAAGGTAATTTAACAAATAGCCTTTGGAAATTGTCAGTGACTTCATGGACTACAACCTGGAAAGCTTCTCTTCTAGATTTCTGACTTATTCTCTTTAACAGCACAGAGAAAAAGGAAAAAGTAAAAGGGTATTTTAGACAACCAAAGTGAAGAAAAAGCGTGAAACTCAAGAATAAACCTAGCTTATAAGGTTACTCAAACAGCTATAATTTTCAATTTCACAAAATCCAAAAGGAAACAAGAATGGAGGTAAGTTAATAAGATTGTTAGTAACAGTCTTACACTGAAATAGGTTTTTAACAAACTATTTAGACAGCACACACTACACTTCTTACTTTTTACAGCCATTACTTTCCAATAGTTTGAACTGTGAAAATGGTAAATTTATGATTATAGACTGAACTGCCTCTAATATAGTCTGCCTCTTAAGATTTGGTTAAAAGGCTTTAAATTATTAGGCTATCCATTACTCAGAAGCATTTTCCTAGAAGATGCATCTCGTGTCTTTCAATACTAAATTCGTTAATGAAAACCAGGATGCTATCTTCATTCACCTGTTTGGCACTCCACCCCTACATATCAGTTGTGGTAAAAGATGGTTGGTGAACTGCCTGGGAAGCTGACCTCTATTTATGTACACTTCCTCCAAGTATTAGACTATATCAGACAAGGAAACATATTTGGCTTTTAAAATTATGCTGTCCTAAAGCTAGCACTACCTTTAGCATTATAAACCAGTGAAATAATATATCCTGTGACTTTTCCTTAGATGCTATTTCAGCCTGAATAGCTTCCACTGATGCTTCAACTGAACAAGAGGGAATGGGAACACTCATACAGTTTCTGCTTGTGAGGACTACGAAGTCTCAGAACTCTGCATCAATGTTTGTAAGAGGTGATGTGGTTAAGAACTAAGTCATCAAGCTTCCACATACTAAGGACTGATATTTTTACTTTAACAAGGTGCAATGCTCAAACATTCAAAGCACAAATTAGTCATCTTTACCTTGCTTCTACTCCTCTCTTGACCGTGTTCATAGCTGTCCTGCCCGCTCTGAGCAACATGCGAGCTGCTACTAGAAATCTGGGGCTCTTTGTGGCTGTCTCCAAACCAGGAGAAAGGCATGCAAGTAGGAACAGGGGAGTCTGAATCAGATGCAGACAGATTGTTGCCAGAGTCATCCAACAGTTCTCGGGAACCTCTGAAGTAAGTAGATTAAATTGTGTTTAAACAACAAACAACCCCACCCTGTCCCCAGACACAACCCACACACAACAACAAACTTGAAACACACACCACTAAGTTTTATCCTTTTCATAGCACAATTGATATTTAAAATGAAAATTGATACTTGCCTTTAAATAATCATCCAAAATAATTTGAATTATTGAACAACACAAATTTAAGTGCTTTTGCAGTTATTCCACACAACAAATTAACCATTTCAAATAATTTGCTAATTTTACTCAACATTCATCTTTATAAGCAAGATACAGTTTTTATATTTAAGACAGGCCACTTTAAAATGTAACCATGCTGTACTGTTTCCTCTACACTATTCTACATATTTTAATTTTTTCCTGAGATTAGAACCTCATGTTCACATCATCTTACCAATCATATTTTACCACTGTTACACTTGAATGTACTTTAAGATCAAACAGTAATGATAGTTTTAAAAGAGATTCTTAGTTAAAAATTTTAGGAACACAGCATGTATGTATTAAACAAACAAAACAACTACCTGCTATCCAGAGAACCTCTTAGGTTTTCTTTTTCGTGTTTCTTGCCCTTGCCGCCAGATTTCCGTAATCCACTGAAGTGAAAAGAAGACAATTTTCATAAAGCATTTACATTTACATAGTGCGACATCAGCAAGCTAGTTTCTACATTGATTCCAACTGTTACAAACAGCCACATTTATGTTGTTATACAAAGCATGATTTTGCAGATTAGGCATGTAATTAAATAAAATATCCATGACAGTGCTTTTTCTAAGTATCATGACAGAATTATGCAAGTACCTTTCAAGGACCACATGTAAGCAAAATAAACAAGGAAAATGCCCAAATAACTGTAACATAAAGTGGATACAACCAAAAGAACACAGTATTATTGCTATATGAATATTCCTATGCAATGCAGAGTGACTTGAACTAAGTCACTGACTACAGTATCTGTGTATGAAATATGTTATCACTTTTGTTATATATTATAATTTATTTGTTGCTGTACCAGTTTGAGTCTTCAACATTAGCTGGCTTCAACAAGCTTTATACTTCGCTCCAAGGGAGCAAGGCTTATTGCAAAATGTAGCAACTCTTCTCTCAAATCCCCAGAGTTTAGTTACCACACTGCATTTCCAAATAATATGCAGCTTGCACTTTTTTTACCCCTGTTCACAGTTTCCTCTTCTAAATGAAATTCAGAAATCCACTCATCACTACTGCTCACCTCCAGGCAACATAAACAGCTACTATAGCTGAATGGTATGTAACGATACCTCTACTGTGAAGGAATTAAGGCAAGACAGGTATCTATTTTAGACTGTAGTGCCAGCAGGACGTAACATCAGAGTCCATAGGCTCCAACAGAATTTTGGCATAAAACTACACATGGATTTGCAATTTAATTCATATAGCAATTGTGTATTCAGATAAAAACCGAAGAACCCCAAGAAATTCTCAGAGGGAAAACAGTACAGATAAATAGAAATAAAAACGTGGTGGAAACACAAATGCAACATTACAAATTCAAGATAAAAAGATTCTATCCAGTGGTGTAGCTATGAAGCAGCATTAATAAGTTTCTTCAACATTCCTTTTTTTTTTTAATTAAGAGAACATGATACTTTCCAAAAGTAACACTGAAACCCATTTATCCATTTATGTCCAAATGAACACAAGAAAAATCTTACCCAAAATCTGGAAATCTCCTTTTGGATTTCCCTGATGATGTTCCTTCATTTGTTTCTACTGTCCTATCTTCATTCTTCTTTTCTTCTGCTTTTCATAGTGGGGTGAAAAATAAAAAAGTTATTCTAAAAATACTTGCAAGTTTCAAGTAATCCTGATGATGCTTGTAAGTAAGTAAGATACTAAAATATGAGTAACTCAAAATTCACATTCACAAATGCAGATACTAGCTGAAAATACTACAGCCATACCAACATAACTTGTCCTCTATAGCATCTTCCCATCATTCTGGCTGTGCTGTACCATTGAAAAATAACAACAGTTGCTTATGACTGATCAAAAATATTGCTTTTGATAAACAGCAATTCTATGCTGTCTACAGAAAGATAAAACATACCACAACATTTTGCTTCAGTAAATTATAAACAAAACGTAGTTTAAGACAGGTTTATGAAAAAGTACTTCTTTCTTTTGCAAAATGTCAGCCTTAAAATACACCAACTAGATAACCAGTATAAATAAGATGCTTTAAAGAAACTCAGTTTTAAAGGAACAGTTGAGCAAATACAGCACTTAACGGTCCTTTACTAGGCTTCAAATATTATAAGATGTTCATTTTGCATTTTCCTGGTTCAGTAGCTAGTCCAGCTAGCTAATTGGAACATGGGCTATGCATGCAAGCTGGTAGCTCCAGAAAATGTGCCGAACCAACATTGATAGCCAGTACCTGGAGAGCAGGCAGAGCCTAATAAATGGAGTCTCTTGGGAACAGTAAACAAAATGTGACTATTCTGAAGAAATAACTGGGACTTTGAAGGTCCTCCAAGACTGTTGCGTAACTAAGCTGTCTATGAAAGAGACAAAGCCTTCTTTTTGTGAGACAAAGTAGGTTTTTAAGCTCTGTCTTCAAGATTACAACTGACATGAAGTAACGTACACAGATGCCTTCAAGGATCAGAAAAAACAAAAACCATGTTCACTACTCAAAGCTGAGGGCAACTATCACCATCCATCACCCCATCAACTAATAATCTTTCCTGAAACACACAAATAGTTATCTCAAATTTTACATGCTGGACAGTTGGGGTGCGGGTGGAGGTGGTGTTCCTCTCTCCCTCCCTTTTTCATATCTGATGAGTAGTTTCTGATCAGTATCAGAACTTTATCTAATTAGTTAAGCATCCAATAAATTATAACTACCAGTTAAACTGGTTATTTTTCTGTCAACATAAATACAAAACCAGAAGAATTAATTTTAATACTGACATTTGTTTCCACATCTCTCTCCAGAAGAAGTATTCTAAGAAAAGAGGTAATTTGTAAAACGCAGTACAATAGGTTAAAATACAGACTGATACATGAATGAATGGGAAGGTAATAGAAAGGATTATTTCAATGAAATAATAGGTAGACATTTAAATATGGTTAGAATGCAACAAGCTAGCAGACAGTAGCATTTAGTGCCATTTTGCCTACAAAGAGCAAGCTTTCAATACTAATCCTCATCTTTGATGTACTGCATTAATTAGCTCTTCCAGTGACTGCCAATTTTAGGAGAATGTTCACAATGCTTTATCCATCACCAAAACAATGTAGAAAAGAAAGAAAAATCACCTATATATGAAGTACTTACAAATACTTCATAACAAACAAGTTATGGGGGTTTGGTTTTTTAACTAACAAAAGCTATGGTAGAGACTAGTTTTGTTTAGAACTTTATAGAAACACAGAATGAGAAGAGTATAAAACAAATCCTGTTTTCAGGGTTTTAAAAGAGAGGTTTTGTCTGAGCAGTACAGGAAAGACAGCAAATATAATCTGCTTTTATGTATTGTGCTAGCTGACTAGAGGAAATATCAAGCACTTAAAATACTTTATCTGATCCCTTTTTCAATTATACTTAAGAAAAAAAGCCAAATATTTCAATCAAATGATGATTAGTAGTGACTAAGCTGATTATAATACCTTCAACCTTTTCCTAGTGAGAAATATCCTAAGAGGGCAAGATGAATAATGCAGTAATTCCCAAAATATCCAGAATCCGTATCTTGTTTAAACACCTGTATAACATCTGGAAGCACAAAGCCAACACTGGGAATCAGGAAATCAGTCAGACTTACTCTCCAATATACTGCCACTTAAGAGGCTAGTGTTCTGCAGAAATGTCTTAGGACCTTTACTGGTTATCCACAGTCAATGACTTGACTCCCCTTTAGCTTTTATCATGGCAACCATCTAGACTCTCTAGTTTATAGGTTTGAGCTTCTACCAAACTGATTTAGGCCTACTCTTTCCTGCAATTTTTATTGAAACAGCATTTATTTTGGAGGCACCTTTTAGATTCTTGGTGCTGTAAATTATTTCAGAATTGTTGAGCTTTTGTAGAAATTTGGTACGGAACTTGTTGCAGATGGAGGAATTAAAAGGATAAGCTTATTTTCAGAATATACTACTACTACTTACTTTCAGTAAGTAAAAGTAGAATACAATGAACTCACATACATTTTGATAACTTTTAACTTTTCTGAAGAGTTGAGAACTGGGTTTAGAACAAGTAATTAGTTCTGTAGTTGATTCACTTTCCCTCAAAGTAGTTTACTGTTCAATATTCATTTCTATCCAAAATCCATAGTACTTTAACCCAAAGGATAAAAATAATAATAAATACTTAAGTCTTACCCTTAGCCTCTTTCCC
>NW_009920996.1:33803-57168 GCF_000696875.1 Nestor notabilis
TTTGCTTAACATTCTTGGAATACCCTTGAGGAGAATTTGGAGCCATCTCTTCGGGAGGAGGTGAACAAGTGGTGATTGTGCTATTTTCATTGTTTGGTTTGTGTACTGGAGAAGAGTGTGTGGAAGCAGAAGGACTTGACTCTAGAGGACTTTCTGTGCTTTCCGTTTGTTCAAACTTTTCACTCTTTCGATCTATGTCATCCAGGTGTGGGAGAGTTGATTTTTCACTTGTTTCTAAGGTCTTGGTTAGGTACACAGTGGGAAGTTCTCTGCTGAGAACAGTATCTTCTGAATCCTCATCCTTCAACAAATTCAGAGGTTATTTTATGACAAACATGACATATCATCATTTACTATCTAATCTTCCATAAGATGTACAGGTATGCTGTACTAGACACAAACTTACTCAGTACAGAAAATTTTAAGTTACATACACAGATGTTTCTACACATCCCAAATCATCTTTCTCCAGCCAAGTCAAAAATGTTCTAGTATATCTTGACCATTCTAATTCAATGCAACCACTTTTTAGACTAAGTGAAGTAGATCAATCTTCTCACTCTACAACAGGCTATTTCGCATACTACCTATATACCCCTCAATTAACCTGCTTTCCAGAAACATGCTAGAATATTTTACTTGTATATTTTTTGTGAGCTTAAATGATTATTTCTGGAATAATGAAGCATTTCAGAGTGCTTAGCTTTTGAGGAAATCTGGTAACTAACTTGTTTCAGATGACAGAATTACATGATAAACATAATTCACAATATACCGCTGTCACTATACCAAAATCTTTCAGTAACTACAGTTTGAACCCAAGTAGGGTTTTTCATTTACAGCATAAAAATTTGATGCTTTGGCACAGTATGAATGAAGCACGGACAACACTTAAAATTGCAAATACAGATAAAACTGAACATACATTCAAGCTCCTGAATGCATAATTATCTACCAATATCGGTACCTGTAGATCTGCAGTCTGCTGTCCAGCCCCAAGAGATTCTTTCAGCTTTGATCGAGAAGGTGGCTGGCGTTTTACTTTCAAAGCAAGCTGAGCTTTTGCTTTGTGGGCACTGGTGTCTAATCTGGGAGTATCCCCAACAAAAGCATCAAAATCTGCAACAAAATTGTACTACTTTTAAAAGAAGGTCCAAAACAACCGGGTAGGCAAACTCTCCAACCTAATGTCCAGAAGAATATTCAGAAGTTATATCAGAATTATTTTTACCTGTTAATCATTACTATGTGAAAATACTGTTTTATATAATACCATAATGTTTTAACATATTGTGATAGCAATTTTAATTATTTTTAAATATATTTCTATCCAGTTTCTTCAATTAAAAGAAAACATCCACCAGATCAGGATATAATTGTATTACAGCTTGAAAATGGGATTTTATTCTCAAATAAATGAGAATTTGTGCCCAGAAATGTATTTTCCTATCCTTGTTCTTTAAGACTCTTCAAAGTACATGAGCATCTACCAAATCTTTTAAAAATGTCCTCCTTTAAACCACCATATGATATGTTATAGCATTCTAGACAAAGTTACAAGACAAATTAAAAAATAAGCAAGTTGTGGTGTAAATCAGAGCTTAAAATCAGTGGGATTTTAACTGACAAATCTTGGTGGCTTAGTCCTACTATCAGTTTCACCAACAGAGAACCTGAGGAACTGCGAAGATGGATCTCTCTCCACCTATCTCCTCTTCCCCGCAGCATTTAAAAAAATGGATTACTACTATATGGAAAATGTTGGGGGACCTACACAAAAATACCCACACTCGTTCAGGTCAAACTTTTACCCAGTCAGTAAGAAATAGGAAACAACTTCTTTTAACAACTATTACACATATAACTACTAATTTTTATTAAATGCAAATCAAAGATCCTATAACCCACTTACCAGAAATTAACACATCAGAAGAATTTAGTCTGTCTTCTATTGATTCAGTTTCTTTTTCATTTTCTTCTTTAGTCTTCAAATCTTCATTATACTGGCCTTGGCTTTGACAGACATCTTCCAATAAACTCCCACTTCCAAACATATATGGCATTCTCTCGTATACTTTTAATTTACTTTCAAGCTCTGAAATCTGCAAGAATTAAAATTCAGAAGTGAGAAACAACTCTCCAAGAATGCAGAAGTCTATTTCAAAATATAATACTCCTTTACTTTTTCCTGATATACTCTCAGTTGTTCTGCATATTTCTGGTCCCTCTCTTCAAGTAGCCTTGAATGATCTTCTTCTTTTTTCATGAATTCTGTTTCTCTGGTGAAAGAAATGTACACATGTATATGAAACAGTAATATGCAGAAATATAGAAAAATACATAAAAATATGCATAGTTGCATTTACTAAAAAGGACTGTTAGTAAACTTTGGGAAAGAAAAATAAAATCAGTCTCTAAGGTATAACCAATTCATTAATCTTGTAATGTCATAAAATGACCTATGTATTTGTATGCCCCTACTGTCTTCAAAAAAAAAAAAAAAAAAAAACAAAAAAAAACAAACCAAAAAAACAAACAAGAAACCAACCCCCCTCCCCCCAGATTTACTCTGGGCTGAAAAAGGATGCATTGCAACACTTTTTCTACAAAGTTACAACCATCTCTCTACCTTTAATAGTGGCAAGTTGCATACACATTTAAAGCATGGAATATATGCATGACTCCAATCATTACATCTTACACAAAGATACATTTCTCTTCCATGTAGATGCATGCACACACAGCATTTTTCTTCCAAAAGCTATGCTAAACTTCTTTATAGGAGAATAAGTTGCATTTCAAGTTTCTACTTGGTTAATCCTTCAGAAATTGCAATGGCTGGTTTCACAAAAAGAAACAATGATTATAAGAAGGAAACAAAAATAAAAGCAGCTTCTTCCTGCAAGTCAGATGGAATAACATACAAACACAGAAAGTAAGCATAGAACATCTACACAAAATGCAAAAGCTTCAGGGACAGTCAAAGGACTAATGGGCATTTGCAATAGAGCAAGGAAATGGAAACTAGCCTGTTAGCAGTCACCTTAACGTACTTTTGAGCTTCCGTGCGGATAAGCTTGGGAGAAGAGGGGAAAGGAAACCTTTAAAAAGCTCACCAAAAAGCACAAAATGCACTTGGAAAAGTAATATTTCCCAATGTGGACTACAGAGCTAAAGATAATGCAAATTGCCTTTAAAAATAAGTAGCAAGTGGAGATATTTGAGATATGCTTACAGTAACCACCAAGATCAACAGCTGCATTCTATATTATCAAGATACTTCCACACATATTTTGCATTTAGCTCCTGTTCAGCTAAGGGGAAAAAACGTAGAATAGACACACCTGTATGGCAACAGGTGTATCAGATAAGCAATGTTACCTGTACTAAAAATCCCAAACCTGTTAACAGATTGAACATACTGTTTTCATGCTGCATTTTCATGGGCTAGGTACAAACCCAAAAACCTTAATTCTTCTCAAAATTCCTTCTACTCCCCCTACAACTCCTAACTCAGACTGAATCACACTTACCTGGCTCTTATTATACATCCTTTGATGCCTAATCTATCTGGAACATTTAAGTTCATCAAAACTAGAGGGTTTTTCCACTAACAGCAAAAGGTATTGCCAAATACCTCATGTCAAGTAGTCTTTCCAAAAGTTTAGATGCACTACAGTTTCTTGACTAAGTTGTTTTAAAAATTTGTTATTGAAATATTAAATGATTTTTCTTAAGCTTAGAATCAAAAGCAGCAGCAAGAACCTTTCCAGAAGCTGGTGACTTAAGATACATAAGAATTCAGCATGTATACCCACTGCTTCCCTAAACTGACAAAATGCAAAGAAAGCGTTTTAAGTAAATCCTACCCCCAGGTATTGGTGTCAGTTTTCCCCATAATGTACAAAACATACAAGCAAGAAACAGAACCTGGCGTTTTGGGGTACTTACTTTTGTTGATAATCTTTAAGCAATTTCTTGGCCTTGCTGTATTTCTTTTCAAGGGCATCACATTGTTCTTGAGTTTCTTTAAGATGCTCATTTACTGTTTTGCATAAACTCTGTGCCTCTAACCAGTAGGTCTCTAACTTTTTGATTTTCTCTTTGCTTTCATCTAAGTTTTGCTGAAGTTGGGCCCGACTCAGTTTCCATTCATTTTTTTCAGCTTCAACAAGTTTTAACTGAAAAGATTAATACTTAAGGAATTAATCTAAACTAAAAGATAAAATAAAAATGTTGTTCATACACATTGAAGTAGGGAATAGCTAATAACCATTAAATACTTAACAGTAATATTAAAACAAGACACTGAACTTTTGAAGAACTCTTATCAACTCTTCCAACCATTGCTAATCCAAGTAAGTTTAGAACTCAAACCCAAGAGTCTTCTACTGCTTCCTTATTAGTATTGCTTCCTTTTAAAGAGATAAAATGAGTATGACCTTTATTGTTAGCTTATGATGACTTGTTCAAGACCTCATCACCTCTTAATACCTCCGGAAAGGCCTATTTTGATTACCTGGCAACTGGAGATACAGGGAGCTTGTCTTATACAGGTTAAGATTCTGTCCTACTATGTTGTTACCAGTAGCTTTCTGAATAAAACTGATGAGGCCAGCTGATCTTCCCTGGTACTCTACAAGACATTGGTCTTCCTAATAAATTATGATATATCCATGGTTTGCTTTCCTGCGGCTAATGCAGAAAAACAACAAACATTGCCACAACAAAGGAAAGGGATGGAACCCCTTCAGATTGACAGCAGCCACATTATTAAAGAGAGTGGTAACATGTGAAGTTCTCCAGGCCTTGCAGGAGTGAGCAGACAGGATATCACTTAGTATGTCCAGGCCTCCTTCTTTAGGGACACCATTTACAGAGGAAATCACTGCTTTTGATGCCAGTTAAGATCACCTGCTAGTGGAACAGAGATGTTGAAAGGTCCAAGAATTCCTTGAATTAAAAATGGCACAGTGAGTTGTACTTAGTACACTAACATTTTTAACACTTTTTAATAATCCAGGTGGGCCAATTTCAAGAATACTGCAAGGACAAGGTGCACTGTCAGAAATCAAAATCAGAACTATCATAAGAACACAAAGAAGTTTTGGTTGCTTGCCTCTCTACACCTGGAGCTCTGAACATTTGCAGAGTGCAAGAAAACCCCCAACGGATACTGTTATTCAAAACCATTGCAATCTGCAGAACTATTCCCTCCTCACTTGCTGCCTGACCCCAGCAATGTGCTGCAACTTGTCCCAGGGTGCACGTATCTCAGCAAGGCAAAGCTGAAGGGCAGTGGAGTAAAAGCAGCAGCTCACCTACAACAAATATTTCCAGAAAAACACACAGATCTCCATCAATGGAGAAAGCAGCAAAAAGAACAATTAACCCTTTCCCAGAGAAAGCTGAAGTGTTGAACCAATCCTCGCAAGGGGGGGGGGATTCAGGAAAGCTAGAAAAGGCTCTCTCCCCAAAGCAGGTCAGAAATTTGAGAACAGAAAAAAGGGGAAACAAGGTAACTTTCTGCTAACAGAAAGTTGGCCACAAACCATTTTAAGTGCCAACTCTACACTAAATAAGACAAGTTCTACCCACTGAAAACATTCTTATATTTCTTTGGGAGATTGTTTCATACAGTACTTCACTATATTCAGTTCTTCTCTAAGCAGTAATGCTGAAGTATTCATTTTATAATAGCACAGGGGAGATTTTGAGGTTGGGTGGTTTTTGTTGGTTTTTTTTTTGTGGCGTTGCTGAGTTTTATTTTATTTTTAATTTCAGCACAGCTTTTCAGCTTAGAAATGCCTGTCTAGCGTAACACAGAGTACATCAAGCCTGAGGCTTAAAACAGATTGCTGCCTTTTGCACTCAGCCTATTCTTGGTAAAATCTGTAAGTTGAAATAAGAAAACTCAAACCAGCCAACACCCTCCACCCCCTCCCAATAATAATATTCCCTGAAAACTTACTCTCTCCTTCAGTTGATTCACTTCAGCTATTGTTACTGCATGTTTCAATTGTAGCTGAAAAACAAGCAAACAAATCATATGGATGTACACAAAATAGCATTTGAAATCCTAGTTTTAATTATTTGTCCATGATTCCTTTAAGCTACAATAAAAATGGTTTGAGGAAGAAAGTCAACTTATTTTGTCAATTACAGAACCGATCATGAGCTTTCATTAAAGGGAAAAAAAAATTGAACTCATATTAAAACCGAAAAGTTCCATGATATATTCTACTTGCTACAAAAGTCAATTCATGACCACCCATAGCTAAAAATCCTACACTGTTGTCTAGACATTAAGAAAAGTGGGTAGGTTAAAATAATGTTTTAATGTGCCAGGACAAAAGGCAGCAATTTGCTCATGATGACAACCAGGACACAGAATCAAGTAAAATTTTAACAGTACTAAGTACTTTTACTTATCAGCACTTACGAACATGCTGGCTTTGTTCTAAAATTAAGCCTTGTACTTTATACCACAAATCTTCATAGAATTATTAGAAATAAAGGGTACACCTAAGCAAAACTCAGAGATTATCCTTGATATGTCTTGAAAAAACAGCACAAGTGCAAAAGTGCATTTTTTTGTCAACTATTAATTAATTCTTGTATCTCCCTTTCCATCTGTAATCCTGAGGTGGGTGGTTTTGGTTGGTTTTTATGTTTCTGGTTTGTGGGTTTTTTTGTTGTTTTGTTTTGTGACAAGGCATAGTGCATCAAACATACATTAAAACACATGAATCCATGACTAGCCTTCATTTAGATTGTTAATAATAGCACAGTAATGATTCTAGATGAGAATTTAATTGTATCCCAAGTAAATATAACACTTATGAAAAGATGCTGGAGCCTGCTGCTGTGCTTCCTGACCTATGAAAACTCTAAATGTTCTCTAGTGATAAATAGCCTAAAACATCAACTTCCTCAACATCACCAATGTTATCAAGAGAGCAGACTTAAGGTCTCCAAAATATCGATGCTTTACAAAAATAAGCTCATGTATACACAATGGCATCTGAAAAAAACGGTTCCTTTGCCGTGTGTTTTTTTTCTTCCAGAGTGAAAATGGCAGGGACTTAAATCTATCAAAGAAGCCCAGACCCCTAAATGCCAGAGACTACACCACTTATATCCCCATTTAAATTCCACAGACCTGAACAAAGCAAATATGCCCATTTATAAAAACTTTGGGAAAAGGGAACCCAATTTTCCAATTATGTTAAGTTGGGATTCACAGTCCAGAATGCCTTATTGGGTTTACAAACTCATTACTTCCAAAAAATACACCATAAACGGGACTACTGCAAGAGATCAGATGTATATTTCTTGTCTTCCTGAAGAGCACCTAGCCATAACACTGAAGACCATTCAGAATAAGCATCTGTCCCACCATGCTCCCCCGATAGCTAAAGCCATTCTACTGTGCAGCAAATAAATACAAAGTCCAATGGGCCAAAGAAGAACTAAGAAAAGTACCATACCTATTTAATGTAATGTTAAGACATCACAACAAGGAGGGATGTTGGGTTCTAATGCTTGTTTTCAAGGGCTTTTTAAAATTTCATTTAAATCAAAGGATCATTTAATATAATATAATTACGTACAGGGAAGCGGGGATCAGAAAATTACAGAAGACCTACATTTCAGGGGACATTTACCAGAAATTTATGCCAATGTTGGGAAAACAAGCCCAAAACCACAGAGGAGGTCATGTAGGAGATTTACATCCAAATTTTACAAGGTTCAGATGTGCCCCAGTGCATCACAAAGAATATTTAAGAAATTGCCACCACACCTCTTTAAATTTAAGAAGAGACTGTGCCGAATCCATATCCAGTGGTAAACCAATATCTTCATTGTCAGGAAGATCAAAAACTTCAACAGATTTTCCATGTAAGTGGGACTCATACGTATCGTCATCATCATCATAGTCATCATCCTGACAAAATGGGAAAATCATAACACACACACACACACTTTGCATTATGGTAGCAGCAATAACAAAAGGACACAGAAAATCCAACCAGTTGCAAAATTGTTCTCAACTTATTACTATTCCTTTTTAGATTCTTACACCTAGGATAAGCTTTGAAGATGACTTGCAAACACCTTCATCAATGTTCCACAAAAGAGAGCTGAATAAGCCGCACACGAAACAATCACAGACAACCGATACTTCAAAATACTTTTTGGATTATTGATAAACTGGAAGGATAGCAAGTAGTGATAATCATGTGCCTTGTAATAGTAATGTATGAAGTTTGTCGTTTCTGGTTTTAAAAAGTGACCTGTTCAATTTGTTTCAAAAAACATCTATTCCATTTGCAAAAGTTATTGCATATAGCACAATGTACTTTTAAGATTATGTAGGTATGGCATGATCTTTTACCTGCTCTGTATCATCATGAACATAGTGCTGCTCGTAGAGACATCTCTCCTGCTCTAAGGTCTCGCTAATGAGGCGGGCTACTTCACTCTGAGTCCCTGGCTTCTCTCTCCCAATCAGAAACCTACAGAAGACAAATTATTGCAGCAAAACCATAAAGATATGCTTAAGAAATTAGTTTGCCTTACTGTTACCTTCAACAATGTCTTCGTAAAACTTTCAGATTATGGTTATTAACAAAAAATGACAAAATCAAAGTATTATTTCATAGAAAACATACATACCTCACCGTGCCTTTGGTGTTTTTTAGTACAGTAGCTGCGAAGAACTGCGTCACTCCTACTAGACTTATGCCATCAACCTCAACAATCTGATCATTTACTTGAATTCTGCAAAATAAATAAATGATTCAACAAAAATATTTTGGCTTAACAAATTTTTGACATGACAAGTTTCACTTAAAACTCACTATTTATACTGACTCAGTATTTATAATGAGAAATTATGAGTCTCAAGAAACTAATTGCTTAAAAACAATCTCTTGATCCTCGGCTTCTGTGCAGATTACCAACTAAAATTCACACATTACTTGTCTTTATATTTTTTCTACTATTTACATAGTGATTGGTGACTTCAGGGGTCAACATAACTTTGTGGCACTTTTGCACATGGGGACATTCAAAGTTGTTCTTGCATTTGCTGTAAGCAGATTTATGTTTATTTTGCAAAAATGTTCCCTATCAAATAAAACCCATGTTTAAAAAACCACCCACAACATAAAGCAGTATTTATTCAGCTACATTCAGCTTTTGTACTTATATTCACAGCATTTAGCATATCCAATTAAAACAATTTGGCTCAGTTCAAAAGCTGTAAAAAGCATAATCAATTCAATGAAAAACTCACCGTCCATCTCTCTGAGCAGCTCCACCATCTGTTATTGTTTTTACAAAAATACCTAGTTTTTCCAGTCCCTGATCAGCACCAACACCCATTCCAATAATACTGATGCCTAGACCACTGTCACCTAAGGGATTCAAAAATCTAATATTAGCCACATAACACAAGATGGAACACTGAGCAGCAGTGAGCTGCTTCAGCGTGTTTCAAGTCCTTCCTCACAAAAGATATGAAAATTCACTTAAAAGAGAGACATGTTTTCAATCTAGATACAACTTAAAGCCTTTTTATTCTGTAGTTACAACTGCCTGTTAAATTCAAAGCTTCATGAGAGAGCAAGATCTATGAATTGTATATATTTAGTGCAGATCTGTCACTCAGTAATGCAGCCTTTCTAACTTCAATTAAGTATGACAATTTGCACTTAGTAGATGCCTGTCCAGTTAATGTTCACTAAATTTAACACAATTAGCCACAAATGAAAGCCTGAACACCCATGCAAAAATTCAAGACCTAAATTTAGGGAAAAGAGAGTTTAAAATTGTTTTTATCTTTTGTGCACATAATATCTCTTGCAAATGTTCAAGGTTTGATTTGCACCTTTTTCAATTTCCACAGGAAACACTTCCATTTTTTCCACTCTTTTCTCAAGTTCATACTCAGCTGAGGCTGCCACAGGGTCAACTTCTTCATTGCGTCTATCATAATCTTCATTTGAGTAAGTACTGAAAACCTAAGAAAGGTAATAGAAAACTTATTTTTAGTGCTTCCCCACCCCATTCCAAACACGATATAATTGAAAGAAAATCAGTAAGGAAATTGAAGGGGTATTTTTAAAGATCCCACTGCTAAACAATCATCAATTTAATAAATATGTAATAAATCCTGCTGCTTCAAGATGGTTTCCAACTTGCACAGAAGAAACATTTTACAAGTTTCGAAACAAAACCTTAAATACTTTTTGTGCTGTAAATGCACCAAATAGTTAAAAGTAATCAGTCAAGGAAATCAGTCATCTCCTCTTTGATACAGTGTGATTTTTTATTTTTTTTTTAGAACTACAGTCCCCCAAATCCTTCTTCCTCTCTTCCTCCCTCCCCCCACACCATCTGCCAATTGCAGTGCTTCAAACAGATGTAGTTTTCTGATTTTGCAAGGGAATCATGCAGTTTCCCAGGAAAAGGAAATGCCTTGTTACACACATCACTATTTTTAGGAACCACTCCAGCTGAATTTCTGAATTGTTAAAAATACAAGATAAACAACACAGATTAAGACAGAAATCTAGAAAGGAAGAATGAGTTACTTGTAACAGGGTGAATTTTACTTATCAGCATGTTCATTACTTGTATTTAAAGCCATAAGCTAGAGAAAAAGAACAAAAGAAAAAAATACAACACCCCCCAATTTAACTGAAAATCAAGGTTTATCTGCTTAAGTCACTGACTTAACACCACTGTATGATTGAAAAACAGTTACGGGCTGCAGCTGCAGCAGCTACCCCTGATCAAGAACATGCAGTGCTGACACAAAGTTAATGTACGCTGGCCTACTCTGTATCTATAACTTTTGCATTTTCCCACTAAAACTACCTAGACAAGTAACTGCAACCACGTAAATCAGGCAATTAACTGTAATTAACATTGTCGCAGTGAATTTACATCTGCTAGTATATGGTCTTAGCTCTGCATAGCAGTAACCTCAGACACAGGAAAGCAATTATTGAAACAGATTACCTAAAAGCACCTAATAGAACTCAGTATTTCCCATGGGGAAGCTTACTGCTTCATGTCCAAGCTACAGCTGAAGGATAGTTTCACAAACTCTTCACCACATCCTGCAAAACAGCTACTACAGACACATGGCATGGCCATACAGCAGTCCAGTAAGTATACAAGATTAGATCCAATTGGCTGAAAGGGAAGGAAGAAACCCACTCTCAGAAGCCTTATGCTTTCCCCAGTAAAAGAACCTTCCTGAAATGTTGTTCTTCCTAAGTCTTGCTTCAAGGTAAACAAAGTAATAAACTCCTTTGGACTATCATACAGACACTAGTGGGCAACAACTAGACACAGAAAGATAAGGGTTGCACTTCCAGCATCCATCTTCTTTAAACTTTACAGAAAAATCTGCAAAATAGACACAGAAAACCATCCAAATGGTCTGAAGCATCCTTACTCTAGCACTATCACAAAAACAAAAAGCCAAGTTCTTTAATTTAATCTCTCTCCCCACCCCCAAGCTTGGGTCCTTCTTCCTTGGTTCTTTCCCATCCCAGTTAAAAAAAAAAATAAAATAAAAAATTTTTTTTAAAGAATAGTCTTTATAAGAAGACAGATTTTAAACTATTAATAAAAAAGTTCATGAGTGGACAAATGATGACCTGTTAATGAGAATATTTGAGTTTTTGAGAACAAATCAAATACTGGGGCATAAAAAATAATCAAGTCTGCTTATATATAAGTGTACATACGATCTAGTATTAATAATATGATTAAAATATTAAAGATCACTATCAAAAAGATGAATGAGCAAAATGGGGAGATTGGTAGGAAAGAATTCCTTCTTTCCTTTTAAAGGTGAAAGATGGCAAGCATGTGAGACTCTAGATAATATTCTAAAAACATAATCTCACAATTAAGACAAGATAGACCCATTTCAAAACAGTAAGACACTCCCCCTCCCCTGTCCTCCTCATCTTCAGAAAAATAATTTTGAGGAAAAACATGAATTTACAAAGAATAGAGGAAAAACTGATAAATAACCAGAAGCCAAACAATGTATTAACTAAAAGAAAAGCAAGAGCACACTAAGAAAACTATGACCAAAGAGTCAAGGGCAAAAGACAGAAATTTTTGTTGTGTACATGTGGAATCATAACATGGTATTCATCTTTTATAATATGGAAACAGTAAAATTTTTGATACTAATATAGAAAACACAGAACTGCTCAGCAAAATGTTCTTGCCAAGTAGCAAAACTAACACTAAACACAGATAAAATGTGGATAATAAATAACACAAGTTACACACTTTGGAAGATTGATGAGAAAGCTAAACACAGTTCATCCCTGTGCTATGTGTGACAGGGTTTAGTCACTGAATGCATTGGGAACAAAAGAAATTCTAATCTTACTATTTAGAACCCAGTGGCAGCCAGAGATCATAAAATTATTAGTGTGCAAGTGATATTTTTAAAAGTTGCTTTAGCAAACACAAGTTATTGTCTCAACATAGGAGAAACCAGATGACTTTTACTGTGGAAATCAGGTGAATTTTACAAGCCTTTTAGTATAGGTTGTTATATATCCAGGTCAACTTACCATTAATAACTTCTGGATCCTGTCAAGCTAGTAAGTGATGAAAACCCTGTTATCTGAGGGGAAGGGGGGGGGGAGGGAATAAATGTCTTCTTATACTCAGGACCTCTTTCTTTCAGAATGAATAAAAATAACTGCACTAAAAAGAAGTTCTGGAAGAGGGCTGAATTTTTAAGGGTTATTTGAATTAAACTGTTATGGTACGTAACCAGAATTTTTCAAATGTATTCATAGTCCTTGCACAGTAAATGGAGACTGAACAAACTGAATTTTTCACACCAGGAAAATTAATCACATTTTCAATTCAAAACTCAGTTTGTCTCCTCCTATGAAGATGCTAATACCAAGGTAAACACTCAAAGAAACCCCCACAAAATCCCAACACAGCCTACTGTCTAGAAGACCCTACCATTCAATTGTGGTTATGATACAGAACTACAAATCTCCATTATATCATCCTAGTGCCATCACAGAAAACAGCATTATCACAGAAGAACAAGAACAACCTCGCTTAATTCAAACCCTTAGCAGCACTTAAAAAGAAAAAGCTCTGCTTAAGAACTATGTTAGTTTTAGCAGAACCTTAATCTTGTTAGAGGGTTAATGCTAATTTACCATGTGTTTGCATGAAACTGCTACTGAGCTATAAAATACAGCCCAAAGACCTCCACTCCCATGTTAATTTCTAGCAGATAGATTAGTTTGTGCCTGATCAAAAGCAGAACACTACAGAAATAATTAAACTTACGTATAAAGAAGCCAGAACTGCCCAGAAGGGCTCCCAGCTAACTGGAACAGGAGCAATATCAACATTGCTTTACCATTCTCATGTCACACCACAGTATTTGCTGGAAAGCCCCACAGCACCTGCACAGGCAGTTAAAGTAACACTTCACAGCTGAGAGAGGCACTTGAGTGTTACGGACACCTGCGCACCACACCTAGCAATGACTACACCAGTTGGTTCACATTTCTTCTGAAACATGATTCTTACTGTTAACACACGAGTTCACTGACGCTCAGTAAGGCCAAGCATTCAAAACACAAGTGGTGGCTCAGGGAATATTATCTACTAGTGAACAGTTTCATCTTTCCACATTGATATGCCTGGCAAAGTGTGAAGTGCCCAGACAAACACGAATAATCATTTGAATCAGCAGCACTGAAGTAGGCCTGAAGTACAATGTACACTTTACAGTTACTCTTACAAGCTCCCTCTTCAGTTAAAGTAGACATCTCATTACTGCTACCCACTCTTCCCTCTGTTTCCAAAAGCTACATGGTTAGTATTTCATTACCACTACTTGTTATATTTTAAGTGGAAAGTGACTATACCTGATTTTAGCCAACTCATGCTATCAAATCCTTTAATCAGCAAAGAGAAACATATTGCTTACTTTAAACGAAAAAAAAAAAACCAAACAAAACCCAACAAACTCACATGCTGACTCTTCTTCAAAAAGTATTCAGAATGGTTGGTAACTGTTAAATAGATTAACATTATAAGCCATTTTACTCAATGTAGCATTTTCTGTTACCACACAGGTGGACAGGCAGGTTGCACACACACATTTACCTTGCAGCTCTGCATGACAACCAAAAACCCCAACCAAGGCAGTTTATAAAAAGGCAACTTTGCCTCAGATCTACAGTACAGACAACTTCATATAGATAATTTCATCAGAAAATAACCAGGATTTTACCAGTATCACCACTCTCTACTTCAACCCAGTAAAATATATTCTCTGGTTCTACATTTCACTGTGGTAGCAAAGGCACTGGAGTTAGCAAGAAAAACATGGTATCTGTTTCAGTTGGGTTATACTACCTATTCCAGGAGGAGAAACACTCTCACTTTCAGGTATTTCGCTTTTAAATCCCAGCAAAAGAAGTACTGAAGACAGAGAAAAGCATCCATGAAGATTCAGTGCATGGATTTTTTTTCCTTTTCAAGCATTCAGAGCAGGAATTAAGAGATGATCCACATTCTCCCTCTGTGGAAGCAGAGCTCTGCTGTAACATGGTTATACTCTACCATCTCAGATGAGGCGGCACTGCTCTCTGACTGACAAAGAGAATGAAAAATTCCAAATACATAGGATATGATCAGAAGAGGCAAAAACTACTCACAATACCAGATGAAGGCGGGCACCCCAAACAAAACTTGGCTTCTAAAAGGCTTTGTATATAAAGAAAGTGATTGAGTTATAAGCATCAATAAGCTTCACACGTATCTTGGTACCACCAATTTAAGCTTGGCAATCCAGAAGAATTAGATATATGTGTTTATTTACTATTCACCAAAACAAAAATCTTGACCTGGCCAAATCTGAATAGCAAGAAAATTGGTAAGAGGGACTTCAAAAGAGTAACAGTGAACACAGAAATGGCTTACCTGACTGTTTTCTAAAGGTCAGAAGATGAAACAATAACAAAACAACCCTGCTATACCTGAATTAACTAATGTCTAGTAAAACTGTCACTAGCAATGACCAATACCCTGGGTCTGAAAAGGATCATCTTAATATACCAAGACAAATCAGAGTATAATGATGGTAAACGATTGAGAAATACATCTAAAGAATTTGCATGCTTCCTTTTGGGATAATACTTCACTACTCAATAAAAATGTAAGAACCCTGCAAAAAAAATTTGCTACACTGCACCTTCATGATCTCAAGATTACACAATGCGTAGTCAGATAACAGAGGTCTACATTTTACTGATGTCCTCCCAGGGGTTCACCTTCTCGGTTAGGTTAGAATTATACGAAAAGGGGTAATGCGGGGTTTTTTCCATCTGTCAAAAGGTAAACAACAAAGAAGTTTCAGCTACTGCCTGTTCATTCTTTATCAGTGTAGATTAAATATTCTCAGCTGCTAATAACGGCAATCATCACCAAAAAGATGTTGTATCTTTCAGCAGCTTAACTGCTGAGCTAATGAACTTGTCTCTTACAAATTTGCTTCTCTTTGCCAACCTTCAGCACCTCCTCAGTATTTCTTCTGACTACATCTCCCATGAAACCCTCAAGTGCCTACCGTTCATCCCCCTTCCTCCCTCTTGTCCTCCACAGCTATTCTCAAAGCAAAACAGCACAGGCTGGACATGTAGTCATCAGCTAAAGTAAAAAAAGAACAAGTAACTTAAACTAGAGCTGCAGCCCTGCCATCAGCAAGGGCACAATCTGCAACTCTGATACAAGTACTGCTATTTTTCCCCAAGCCAAGCAGTATTTTTAAAATACCTTTGAAAACATCTCTCTCTTCCTGTCAAATCTGGGTGAAACTGCCCAGTTAGGAAGTCAGAAGCCAGAGGCTCTGAAAAAGGAGTGAGAGACAGGTGATGACAACCTGTCATGCTCACTGTCACCTCATCTGACACCCATAACCTCAGTGTTCTCTTAATTGTCTGCAGTTCTATAGCATCATCAAGTACATCAAACAGGGCAGCTAGGATGTCATATAACTGCATCCAGGGAATAATTCAGTTATAAATACATTGAGATATTAACGTAAAGAGTTAATCTGCTCCAGCAGTGAGACAAGATATAAAAAGATAGTCTTTGCTTTTCCTGTTGTGGTTTAGATTTCTGCTTTACAGCCCCATACCCTGGGACTCTCATCCAGGGATTCTTGAAATGCCAAATCAATCTACTATTGTGAATGTTATATATCAAGTATTTCCTTAAAAAAAATCAAAACAGAAGACATATGATTAAAATATATACATATATACTTGAAAGAAAGCTTGAGTTGAAAGTGCTTCTTTCTGGGAAGCTGAACAAAGATCATGGAATCAAAACATAAAGACATCAGAAATACTGGATATGGAACTTTCCAATACCAGATAAATCTATATACAGAATTAACTGAATTTAAGCTCAATAAACATTTAACTTCTTAGTTTGAGTTTAAAGATTATCTTTCCTCAAAAAAAAAAAAAAATCAAATAAAACAAACCACCAAAAAAGTCCCCAAACCCCTCAGATAACAAAATTTTCACACAGGTGTATGAAATATTCCTCCAGTTAATATTCGTGGTTTTAACATTTCATACTGTTAAATTTAATCATCAGGAAATGCCATACTCTCACATACAGGCAGAACACAATGGGGTTACTTTTTGTGAAAAGTTACTGAAAAATACTGTGGAGTGTTTAAGTTAAAAATATGAAGAAAAGTTACAATGTAAAGTTACAAACGTTGTAATACTGATGTAACCATGATAAAGGGAGCTTCAAAACAATTAAAATCTAAGTTGCAACATACAAATTGTCATTGCAAAAGATCCTGAACAAAGCACAATGAAAATACACTATTTGTGTCAAGAAAAAAAGCAAATTACCTCACTTCCCACATATGAATCGATTATTTAAATCTACTCTCAATTCAAATTTCTGTTCTCCTAGAACAACCTACATCCATGTCACGTATTTGTTTCTTATGATACAGAAGCATCTTACCAAAGTGCTTGACCAATGGCCAACAAATAATAGACCACTTATGCAGTCATCAATTCTCTAATTACTGAAGAAACTCCAGGATTTTGGTACCTTCCACCAGTTTTAGTGTATTTTGTATCCCTTTCTGTGTATGATATTGTAAGTATAGAAGTTACAGTTCAAAAATCAGAGGATACATTAAGCTGAAGCACTACTCTGCAACATTAACAGTGTTCAGGAGAGTACACATTGATGTAGAAAAACTCTGCATCTTCTAGAAGTGGTAAGCATTCACAGATACACTGTTATACAGGAAACCTAATTCAAGTTATCTTAATTTACTGCTTCATTAACATCCACAGTAAGCAGTTCTGTACTAAAAAGACTGAAGAGAACACCATCCTGAACAAGATTACTGTTTGCCCCAGCTATACATAAAACAGCTCTATTCCAATGTGCAAGACAAACGGCAATTTTATGAAGGATTTCCATGTTCTCTGAGAAGCAGCTGATACTTGGCTGGTTAGGACAACACACAAGCTATGAAACTGCTTTCAGTTTCCTTACTTAAGAAGTAAGTTTAAGCATCTGCTTAACTGTGACAAACATAAAAGTAAAGCCTTTATGAAGGATTGGGGTTTGGTTTCTTGGTTTTGGGTTTTTTTTAAACTGTGTTCTTGACTTAGCAATCTTAAAGTATTATTCACAAAGAGCTGGGAACTGACACTCCCATGCAACATAAACTGGATAACACTGCTAATTAAACAGACTTATGGAAGCAAATATCAGCTGTACTATCTTTTCAGTTTACCTGAGCTACAGGATTTCTATGGATCATAAATCAATGTAAGAGTTAGTCACAGTGCTATTAAAGGTTTCAAGGACAAAGTCTGACGCAGTCAGAGGTAAAAACATCTCAAGAAGTCAATTTGGAAATAGGCATTTGTTTTCCCAACAGAAAGTTTCAAAATTACAAATGTCAAACAGCACTCAGTCATTACATTTATGTTAATTAAAGCTTTTCAAGGTAATCATATAGTTGAAAGCTAGTTTAATCTCTACATTACAAAAGCAGAATGAAATGACAGCACAGTTACCTGACTTTATTATTTGCACTGTCTGTAATGCTGATTGTTTACACAGTTTATCCAGAAAACTTCAAGACAAAGACAAATTCAGTTCCCTTGCAAATACCTTGGACAGCTGAGTGTGCCTTACATTCCTTACTGGCTTCATATGTGGCAACAAGAGACTAAAAATAGCTCATGTACCATAACACAAACCCAGTCAGTGAAGTTCTGCTAATAACTGTGCAGTATCGCTCTCTTTACTACTGTAGGAAAAACAAGCAATCGAGACATAATGTTCCTTAAGGTCTGCAGAGATCAAACAGCAGCAGGACTTAAAAGTGAGGTCACCCACAGCAAATAAGAAATCTTCCCACATGTCATTTATCACCACCTTCTATAGAATTGAAACTTTTATGTTAGCAAGTCTCATCTATGCTTATTTTCACAGGCACAGGGCAACACAAAGCAATGGAGTAGTTGCGTAATTATGTTCTGTCTTTCCTGAAATTATCAAATTATGTTCTTAAACCCTGCTACAGATGTCAACAATTATGGATCTCTAGCATGGGTCAGAAATAGTGCTAACATTGTTAACTACCATACACATCCCCTGGGACCTTCACAATCTCCTTCTTTCACTCAAAAAGCCCTGGCAATCTTACAACTGACTAGAAACTTCCAAAACAGAGATATCAATCAAGTTCTCTTTGCTGCTGCTGCAGCATAAATACTGCTTTTAGGGTGCCTGTGTGTAAGTTATATCTATTACCTACACACACATCCAACTTCTCTTTTGGACCTATCAAGTACAATGGTCAGAGCTCCATCATTGCAGAACCTTGACGATCTGAGAACGTGCTTTTTCTTGCCCAAACACCTTCTGAATGTTTTGAATTCTCCATCAGACACCTGCTAAACTGCAGCTGAAACAGCCAGAGATGGTTTCCTCATAATCACTACAGAGATGCAGAAGGAAAGCAACAAGAATGCCAAGGCCAGCCTGGCTTCTCTCCGGAGTGTCAAAGCAGGAAAATCACAGACCATCTCCTCTAGTGGCTATGGATGTCTGGAATGGCACTCACAATTCAGTCAAACTTATTAGTCTAAATAACGCTGGAAAAAATAAGCAGCTACTAAAATACATCTGGGACCAGGAACAATCTTTTCCTACCACTCTGGATTTTTTGTTTTCCTCTTCCAATTTAAGACAAACTAAAATCTATACATAAAGTCAAATACAAGAGATTTCCTTTTGGGAGGTAAAAATGGGATTTTCTACAAACTTATTGAGATATTAAAGGTACATTACAAAAAAAACATTTGGGGGAAGTGGGAAAAAAAGTTGGAATTCTTTATTTTACAGAGCACAAAAGCTGAAAACCATATACCAGGACTCATTCCCACTAAGTATCATAGAAAATACAAAACAAAAAGGCAGACAAGGGGAAAGAAATCATTGCTCAGGCATGAGGAACAGAGGGGAAAAACCTATTGAAAATGACATATAGAAATAGATCCCTATGCTCAGTACAGAGAAGAAATAGTCAAGTTTCACCGAAAAGGGAAAAAGGAACACAAGTATCACAAGCTTCAATTTTAGGGCCTTAAAAAGTAAGTTCACTGACCATACTGCTGTAAAGTACAGCATATTCTGCCAATCTAAGCAGGGCACTATGGCAAGAACTATGTTATTTTTAATGGAAAACTATGTTATTTTTAATGGAACAGTTGCTACCAACCATTCATCTCTCGGCTGTGTAATTGATAATCTGGTACAGGTTGGTCCCTGTGGCTTTCAGAGAAGTAGCTGTAATTGAACAGTTACCAAAAACTGAGTTTTATCTACACAAGAGGTTCCACCACAGTTGGCACAGAGGTTTCTGCTACTGCTTTCAATTAAGCCTGGCATAGACATAACAGAGAAGGCAGGAGAAGTCTGTTCAAGCCACTGCTTCAGTAAAATTTCAGCAATCATCAGTAAAACCCTGCCTACAGCAAGTAGGGTCAATGAACATTCACTTACAGTAGACTCTATATGGCACTTCGTTCAGATACGCAGTGCACAAATGCAAAGGGAAATGGACTGATGCCCCTCAGGCTCTCCCACAGCCCTCATCAGACTCATTATGCAGTTTCCAACAGTGGCATTCTCCCCTTCAGTGTTCCAGGTCACCATTAAAGCAGCTTCAACTGCAAGAAAGCCATATAAAGTCAACCTGTCTATGGAGACAGACTATAAAAAACCCATATGCAACAAAAATCATATTTTGCCCCACCCAAAACATTTGCTGGGGCACAGCACTGGCATGTGTTAGCAAACTGGGAAATCACAGCTCTCCACTGCAGGAAGTACAGGAGTCAACAGAATTTTTACATCCCTCTGATCATTAAAAGAAAACCCTGACTCTATATGAACAAAGTGTAAAAACTGTTTATTAAAGATAACATTTTTCATTCATGTAATAGTTGAAGAACTATGCTTGACAAAGCCTAGACAGTTTCCCATTCCATCCTGCTCCACATCTCCCAGTTCTCCTCCCAAACTCCAAGAGGGACTAGAATAACTGAAATCTGCAACAAGACTGTGAGTAAATATGGTTTGAGTTGTGACTTATTTTGCAGGTATTTTTGATGAGGGAAGATCAGATACCTAAATCTTTTTAATCTGTTAGCACTGTAACTTACACTACTTCTCATTATCCGGTTTGCCCTGTAACTTCTACTTCTGCAACTTCCTAACTCCAAAATGCTAGTGGTAACATTCCTACAGCTTGCTCACCAAGCCAGGATGAAAAAAACCCAAACAACATATATATGGCTATTATTAGAAAGAATTCCAAAATCTTAAGTAACAGGAACCAGACGTGGTATTTTTTCACATCTACTTCTGACAACAAGTCTGAACTTGAATCTGAAGATTTGCTATGAGGGTTTTGTTGTTGTGTTTGGGTTTTAAAATTTTTGTACAAAGAGTGAAACCAACAAAATCTTCCCTAATGCAATACTTCAATTAAGCAAATTAAGGCAAGTATGAAAGGTCATGTGTTTGTATCTATTCCTAAAAGTTTAGCATTCCTGAAAACATCCAGTAAATAAAATCTCATGTTTTGCTACGCTACCGTGTGAAGCTGCTGTGATTCAGAAATCACTTGTGACTAATTCATGAATTTTCTGAGCAAGATAAAGTTAGTTTTGAATAAAAGCCATAAACTTTTAAAAGGTTTTTAGAGCTTTGCAAAAAGAACACCAAAAGAATGTATTCTCTGGGTAATTCTGACTGCAAAACTATGAAGAAAAAAGAACCCCCCCCCCCCCAAAATATGAAAAAAAAAAAAAAAACCCCCCCCCCCCAAAATTCAGATGTCCTTACCTTGATGGGAGCTGTTGAGAACTTGACTTTTCGGTCTGGCTGAGGATCTTCCTCTTCAGAAAGCCCAGGAAACTCCTCATACTCACTGTCATACATACACTCCTCCTCCTCTCCCTCCAAACTTTCTCTGCCTTCAGGCCCTTGGTTTTCTGGCTCTGTGTCCCTGTCATCATCAAATGCCACATTCTCTATTCCAAAAGTACTGAAGTCCTCGCTTTGCTTTTTCACCACTTGCTCCTCTTCTTCAGTATCCCCTTCCTGCTCTAGAACATCCTGAACTCGTCTAACTGGACCATCTCTCACAGACATCCCATCCCTTTCTTCTTCCTGATGGGTCTCGCTACCTTCCGTAAACTCTTCTACCACTTCCAAGGAGTAGTTGCTCTTCTTCCCTTCCTGTACTTGACGTGTGAGCAGCTGATCCTCTTGAACACAGTGATCTTTCTCCAAACCGTCTTTTTCATGCCCTGAGGTTTCATCTTGTGTAACAAGCTCTGCGCAAGTCCCCTCCACAGGGGAAACCTTGGAGAGAAAACCATCTGATCTCCACTGAGCCTCCTGACCAGACGCACTGCCCATATCCCATAGGCTTCTCTCAAGTACCAGTTGCTCTCTTTTGTCTTTTCCAAATGCCTCACTCAGCTCGTCTCTGAGGATCACAGGCACTTTGGTGGACACAGCCTTCTCCTGACATCCTTCAGCAACAGCAGATGAACCCAAACTGTGGTGGCCTCTCAAAGGGTCGTGATTCGGAGGACTAACATTTTTGGAAATTTCTCTGGATTCATCAGAATCACTGTCACCTAGAAAGCTTTCCAGCCTCCTTGAAATGGGCCCTGCATTCAGGAAGGAAGATTTGGGATGTTGCTGCTTCAACTCATCATTACCTTGATTTTCAACTTTCTCCAGCGCAACTGGAAGACTTGCTTCTGTATTAAAACTGCAGTGGTCCACCACACTGCTGCAATCAGAAGCTGAACTGCGTCTTTTCTTATCTTCACTTCTTTCACATTTGCTGGGGGAATATCTGTCCACCGAGCTCCGCTGTTTTATATTTCTCTCAAATAGCTTCCTGGTCTCCGAAAATTTTTCTGCCAGGGCAACTTTGTCCAAGTCTGATTCATCGTTGCTACGGATGACCTTGTCGGCAGCAGAAGGCACAGACAATGAATCCACAGGACTGCTGCAGGGGCTGGTACTTGTATTAAGAAGATTATTTTTTTGGACAATAATGAAAGATGGGCTACCTGGAGAAGGTCCATACTCTGCTGCTGTGGCCCGGCTGATTAATTTGGTCTCAGCAGGTGGACTGCTTTCACAAGAGGGTGTAGAAGAAGAGCCTCCCATTTGCAGAAACATACTTTTGATCTTGTGTACCCTATTGCCATAAGTGGCAGCTCTGCCTCGACTGTGTGGGTCATTTCCCCCTCCATTGGAAGAGGTGCTCAGCTTCTGATGCAAGCCTGTTTTATTAGATGCGTTTTCGGGATTGTTTATGCCATCAAAAGAGCATTTGATAGCATGGAAATCAGATTTATAGGCATTTCGGTGTGGGGAAGCACTTCTTAAAGTCCTCTCCCCCTTGCCTTCGGTTTTCATCATTGTCAGAGAGAAAGCTCCCTGAACTCCTCAAGAAGAATGGGAAGGAAGGCTCCCAGGCACAAAGCTTTCACCCTTCAACACCAGGCAGAGCAGAAGATCTGAAAAGCAGCTTTTCACTCGGCCGGCCTCCCGGCTCGCATTGAAATGGAGCGCAGGGGAGTATACGTGGAGAGAAAGAAATCAAAGCGCATAAATGCCCACATCGGGTATTATCCCCAGCGCGGATCGCGGTATCCGGAAAGCCATCTGCAGAGAGACAGACACT
>NW_009920997.1:0-4266 GCF_000696875.1 Nestor notabilis
GTGGGTGAGCGGAGCCTCCTCCTGCACCCCGCTCTCGTCCAGGGCGTCTCCTGCGGGTGGGAAGCCATCAGCTCCCTCATTCCCATCCTTCCGGCCCTTCTTCTTCTTCTTCCCACTCTTTTTCTTGCTCTGCTTCTCCCCAATGCTTGCCAAGTCACCCTTCTTGCCAGTCCACTTCTCTGCCAGGCAGCCTGGGGAGAAGAGGGGCAGGGGGGATGCTGAGGGAGTAGCGGGGATCCCCGTGCCCCAGCGGGGCTCCCCTGCCCTCCCCCTAGCAGCCCTGTGCTGCCCAGGGCACCAGGCAGGACTTACTTGTGTCCTTCCCTTTCAACACGTGGTTGGCACAGAGAAACTGGGAAAGGTCCTCCGTCTGGTGGTGCCTGTACCAGTCCTCGATCACATCTTCGTACTCCTCCACCAGCACATCACACTAGTGCAGAGAGGAGAGCCTGGCTCCAGCCATGCACCACCGTGGCAGGACCAGCGCAGCAGGTCCTGCTGACACTCCCATTCCCGGCATTCCCCCCATTCCTCAAGGCCAACGGTGGCTGCCAAGGGTCAATCCCACTGAGCCAGGTACCTGCTTTTTGAGGTCAGCCACCTCAGCGGAGGTCTCGTTCCACAGCTCATAGGGGATGTCCATCACCACCTTGACTCCCTTGTGCACCAGGTTGTGCAGGGTCTCGAAGGTCTCTGACATGCCCTGGGGGAGCAGCGGTGCTTGGTCAAACCTCGCTCCTCCTGTTACTCCCTCCCGAGCAGAAGTGATGGAAACTACAGTGCTCCTTAACACCTGCATCTTTCTTACACTAACAGTTATTCTCACACTAAGACTTCTCCCCCTGCTATCAAAAAACTTCCAGACCTCTCTAGCTACCATCACTCTCACTGTTAGAAAAGCCTTTCTAACCAGCCTAGTGCCAATAACACTACTCATGCACTCAGGGTTAGAAAGCACTGCCTCCCACTGAGGATGATAATTCATCATAAATAGCAAAATCCCACTTAGCTTCAAAATAGATCAGTAATACTCCGTATTATTCTTCCCCTATTTGCAACATGATCAATTCTCCAATTTGCAACGTGATACACAGCCTCAGAACCAATACATGACGATGCCTTTTTCCTACCTCTTAATATTCCTTGTAGCTATACTAAAAATCCACCACTGCTAACACCCTATTCCTACTGATCATGGGCTGAGGAGTCGGAATCACATCTTCCTCTCATGGGCTGATGGCAGGGGTGTGCAGAAGCTAACACAGCAGCCCTTCAAGCCATGCTTTACAACCCAGTTGAAGATACTGTCCTTATCCTAAGCATGGCACAACTTGCCCCAACCAGAAACACCTGAGAAATACAACAAACCTGCTCATCCACAGAAACCCCAACATGTCCCTGCAAACCAGCCAAAATTAGGGTCCCCGGGGCATCAGTGTTGCCAGGAGGGAGTCCCCCTCTGCAAACTTGGTCCCAAAACCAGCAGAAAGACACAGGCTGGGCAAGACAGCCCCTGGCTCCCCCTCTGCAGCACCCACACCTCGCCTGGGGGGAGCACAGCACTGCATGCTGCCACTGCCAGGGGATGGAAGAAGGAACGCCAATTCAGCACCCAGCAGTGCAGGGGCAGGTGAGGGGACATTTGGGGACCGGAGCACAGCCCTCACCTTTGCGAACCTGTTGCTGCCGCTCCGCTCCTTGTGCAGGTTGTAATCCAGGAGCCGCTTGCAGATGTTCTCCGTCACCTCGATTAACCGGATGTCCCTGCCCGTGGAGGAGGGAGGGTTGGGGCTCAGCACAACCCCCCAGAACCAGGCAGGGCACGGGCAGAGCCTCAGCCCGGCAGTGTGATGGGGACCTCTGCCACCAGAAGGAGCCCCCCATGCCCTGCTCACCCCTCCAACCCTGGCACAGTTGTTTCCTCAGGCCCTCCACAGGCTGCCCAAGCCCCTGCTCTGCATTGTGCAGCAGCGACAGCAGAGGAACCCCTGTCCCACCCTCACTTACGACTGTGTGTACTTGACGGCAGAGCCCTTCCCGTCCAGGAAGCCATACTTGGTGTCAATCACCTCCTTGGTCTTGCCGGTCTCCTCAAAAGCAGATTTCAGCTCCACTGCCACGTACTTGCACACTGTGGGAAGGAAAGCAGAGGTTGGGGGGGGTCTGCAGTGTGACAGCAGCAGAAACAAGCACAGGAGTTGGGTGTGCTAAAGCCACTGTAAGCAGAGACGAGGTGTCTCGGCCATTGGAATAAATAACACTGGATCTCCACCAAAGCAGGAGCATGTGAATCAGTGCTTTGGTGTGAGCTATGGCACAAAATAACCGGGAATGGCCCAAGCAATTCCACTGGAGCTCCACCAAAGCAGGAGCATGTGAATCAGTGCTTTGGTGTGAGCTATGGCACAGCTGGGAAGGCAGTTGCCTGTTCTGCCTGCAGGTTGCCAAACAGCTCCACTGCTCAGCCACCAAAGCCTCTGTAGCATAAGCTGTTCCTTTCCTCCTGGAAGAGGATGGGATCTTTTGGTAACACAAGCCCCAGCTCCTCCTCACACCAGCACATCCCACCCCATAACAGTTCTCCCAGTGCCTTGGGGACATAAGGGCAGTGTTGGGGACCAAGCAACAGGACAAGATGGTGGCTATGGACTTATGTCACCACACAAAGGGCTGTCTTAGAATCCCAGACTGGTTTGGGTTGGAAGGGACCTTAAAGCTCATCCAGTTCCAACCCCCTGCCACAGGCAGGGACACCTTCCACTAGAGCAGGTTGCTCCAAGCCCCTGTGTCCAACGTGGCCTGGAACAGTGCCGGGGATGGGGCAGCCACAGCTTCTCTGGGCACCCTGTGCCTCACAGGGAAGAGCTTTTTCGTGATGTCTCATATTGCAATCTCCCCTCTGTCAGGTTAAAGCCATTCCCCCTTGTCCTGTCCCTACAGGCCCTTGTCAAAAGGCCTCTCCAGGTTTCTTGTCACCCCTTTAGGCACTGGAAGCTGCTCTAAGGTCTCCCCTTGAGGAGCCTTCTCTTCTCCAGGCTGAACCAGCCCCGCTCTCTCAGCCTGTCTCCAGAGCAGAGCTGCTCCAGCCCGTGGAGCATGTCCATGGCCTCCTCTGGATTCGCTCCAACAGCTCCACACCCCTCTTGTCTTGTTGCCCCCACAGCTGGATGCAGTGCTCCAGGTGGAGTCAGCTCCAGCCACACTGCCTGGGGCACTGCCTGCAGCTGAGACCACAGCACCAACAGTTTTATAAGGCAGCAGGTTTCCTTCTACACAACATTGGGAAAAAAAAAAACCCAAAAAAACCCAAAACCCCAAAAGCTTTATTTCTTCTGTACCAGAGCCTATCAGAGCTATAGAAACAGAAACCAGAAGAGAAATATCTTGGGGGTTTACAAGTGGAAATGTGGAGGGATGAAAGCCAGGCACGTTGTGGTTCTTCGTTACCCCAAGCCAGGCTCCCGGGCGGCTGGAGAGAGCTTTGTCCTTTGCTGTGGACTCCTGTTTGCCAGGAGCTACATGTTCTTCCAGCCCTGCTTTGGGAGAAGGGCCAAGTCTCAGCAGGAGGGGTCTGCAAGCAGCCAGCCACCAGATCTTCTCCCAGGCAATGATGTGAACAGAGAAGGAAGGAAAGAGCAAGGTGGCTTCTCCGGAGCTGCCACCACGTGCTGGATGTTCTATGTGCATCTCCTGCACTTCCCTTTCTCTGCTGGCACCAGGGGCTGGAGGTGACCACAGCCATTTCTGAGGTGGGATGAGTGTTCCTTCCTGCATGCAGCTCCTCTGGACTCGAGGTCACCCCTCTCCACACCACACTGTGTACCAGGAGTGCTTGCTGCTGTGTTCAGTTATCCAGGTTCTGCCGCAGCTATTGCTCTGTGCTGACAGGCTCCAGCCTGGGCAGGGAGAGGAGCAGCACAGTCAGTGCTCACTGTGATGCTTCTCTGAGGTTATGCAGGTGCCACAACACAGCTCCCACATCCCTGTCTCCAGAACTGCTTCCCTGGCAGGGGAAGCTTTGCAAAGAGCTCCAGGGGTTCGTTTCTTCATTTTCTCTTTGCTGCCAAGTTCCACATGTCCCTACACAGCAAAGACAGAGGAAACCACGGCAGACAACAAAGGTCCATCATGACCTGCCCTGGACTGCCTGTGTTTCGCCGATTGTTCAGGGAGGAAGCACGACCGAGTCCCAGCGGGGAGCGGCAGAGACGACCAGCCCCGTTACAAGCCGCCCGGCTATTAGTGCCTACCGGCAGCAGCCTCTCA
>NW_009920998.1:0-7377 GCF_000696875.1 Nestor notabilis
CCCCCCCCGTTATTAATGTGCAAGTAAGGATGATGCCTTTCAAATCACAAAAGCAGATGTAATCAATCAGACAGCTATGGATGGGCATCTTTTATCCTTCTAATACATGACCAGTGTATATCAAGAGATGGTTAATAAGACTATAAAGTTTTAGAAAGAATAGTTCTTTCTCCCTGTGAAACTCCAAAAAGGTGAATTTCATTGCTGTGAATTTAGATTTTAGATCTGAAATTGGGGAAAAAAATGAGTTTCATTTACCTCAGAAGGAAAGATTATTCTTTTTTTCCCAAAACACATTCAGAATTTACTTCCTGTTCTAGGCAGGTCTAACACCTGGGAGCATTCTGCTTCTTGTTCTTCAATTTGATTTTAATTTTTTAAGTATAAATGCCCATCAGTGTATAAATCAGTAGTAAATGCAGTGCATCTAAATGGTTTTGGATAGTACTGGACAGTTACATGGTCACGGTCACCTGCAGAATGTTCACTATCTTGGGGGAAGAAAATCTCTTAACTGTTCCCTTGAGGTAGATTTGTAAGTAGTGGGCATTTCTCTTTAATTTTGCTTTAATGCTCTAAAGAAGTTTATTTCACTGAAATAAATGCTTTTGATTATTTCTTTTCCTTATAAGCAGTGTATATATACACCCATATATATACACACACATAAGTACTACGCAAGTTTATAAATTGAACCAGAAGATTCAGGGTATTATATTTTCCAGACTAAATTGGTTTTTGAAAGAAATGTTTAGCTTGGACTATTAGAGCAGTGGATGAGATATCCAGCACTGGATATACATTTCCCAGTGCTCTGGGAATCTAAGTTCCACTGAAGTTCAGGAGGACTAAAGCACTGGTTCTAACTAAACCATTTGTGATTTGACTGACTTTAATTGGACATGTCAAATTAGGATATTTAAAAATTAGTCTATAGAATCTGAATGAGAAAATACATTCAGTATCTTCTGATACCTTTGAACATAGCCTTTCCATAGGCTTAATATCTCACTATTCCGAGGAACTCACTAAGGGTAATTTAAAATTGAGTAAAGAAAGAAGTAGTCTTTTACTTTGAGGAACTATTGGCTGCTTCTGGAGATTTTTCAGTTTTCATTCCAGTGTACAGGAAAGCAGTATATCGCCAAGATAAAACAGAAAGCTTAATAGCCACTGTGTCTCTTGATGTTTATGGAAACTTTGCCAACAATCTTTAAAGAAGCTGAATTGGACTCTAAAAAGCTGACACAAATGAAATTAGGAGGAAATATCCTTTGCAACGGTACAACCACGTGTCATTCACACTATTAAAATACTGCACTATTATTTTTATTAGATTAAATTAGAAATCACATTTGTCCAAGAATAATGGGAAATATTGCTTGTAGAAAAAGATTGGCATTTATTTTTACAGCAACAGATTGAAATAATGGAAGTCTTCAAGCAGCTTGATTACTTATAAAATTAGCTTTTAAAGAAAATAATTTTATCTTTCTTAACGAGAAAAAGGTGCATACCTATTCCATATATAAAATTTTCACAGGAAACTGTCTCAATCCTACTCTGTGGTAGGTGGGGGAAATGGAATCCTCAATTATTTTAGCATAGTTGTAACATGGTAACATGATTTTGATAGCCAGTTGGCTAAGTGTACTCCTGCTTCTTGCAGAACACTTCAGGTCATTATAGAGTACTTGTTATTGTTAGGCACTAGGTGGCCTGCTTGCTAAGACATAGTAGTGAACACTTACAAGAAGACAATTCGCAAAAGCAAAGAGCGAAGAGTACGTGAGTGAAAAAGCATCTTTAATTTCTGATAGAGAACTATGCATTTAAACTATCTGATGCAGAGTAACATATGCATGGAAGTCTGCAGATCATACAACCTACCTAAAAACAACTTAGCATGCACTTGTTTTGTCCTTGTCTAGCAGACAATATTTAATTCCTCTATCTTTGCTTCAGGAAGACCAGTAACTCATTCATACTTACAGCAAAAACATTCTTCTCTCACCCAGCAATGTCTTAACAGACGAAAACTCTCTAGCTATACGTGCATCTTTTTTACTTCCCACTGCCATAAAAGCTCAAAGTGTGCCGCTGAAAGGTGGGATACAAACCTGTATATTCTCTAAATTGTAAACTCTTACTTCTCCTGAGGGAAGTCAAAGACTGGCAAGTACAATGTGGTAGTAGCATTTGGCTTAGAAACCTAATGGGTTATTGTATTATGCTCAGAAACATGAAAGGGGTCAGTGTTATTTATTGTTTCTAAAGAGCAAATGTAACAGCTAGGAGTTGTACAGAAACAGTCTAACAGCTAGGAGTTATACACATGCACTCAATCTGGTCTCAGGTAACAGACTAGAGAAAACAGTGATTATGAATAGTAAGCAAAGCAACACCTGTCTAGTTTTTTTGGTTTGATTTTTTAGTAACTGAAGGCTGGATGTGGTCTTTGAGTATTGTAACCTGAGTCCTGTGCTAGTAACAAATCACAATAAACTATATTTTTCAGCAGTTTTGATGTTTTTTTTTTATTGGTCTGTGACTTTTGCTAGTGTCAGTAGAAGGAGATAGACGGTGACTCGAGGTAGGGTTCAGTTTGAGCTTTTGAACATAGATTTTTTTTTAAAAAGTATCGATTTGATTTATTTAAAATGTAATGAAATGGTAATTTCAGTAACAAGCCTTCATTAAAAATAGTTTTAGTGTTCAATTGAATGGCTAAATAATTAACCACAGCTTTATTTGAATATAATTATTCACCTTCTTAATTTCAGGTCAAATGCAAGACTAATGAGATGGCTGAAAATCTAATGATTATTTTATCTGTCATTGATAGAATTCTAAAATATTAGCGGTCAAGGAGAGTGCAAAGCTTTTACTGTTCTGCAGAGATCATGTGAGAAACATTTATTTGAACCAAGGAACGGAACATAATCTGCATTCCAGGCAACACTATTTTGGTCATCAGCTTGGAAATTCATCTTGCAGATATTTTTCAGCTGGATTCCCCTAATGTCTCTGTTATTAAACAAATAAATGAAGAAAGAACAGAAAGCCCCAGTACACTGATTTCTAATTGTATGAGAAAGGGCATTGTGTGGCTAGTGTCATTACTTGTTTCATTTTGTCCTGAAATCATATAAATTTAAACAATGGATTCAGATGACTGATCATAGTTTTCTAGGACAGGAAAAGATATTTCAACCTGATATTTATGTGCTTTAATCTGAGTAGAACACACCAGCAAATATATGGCAGAATATAGCGCATTCCACTAAAACATCTAATTATTTTTTTTTTTCCCTATAAGAAAATATTGTATCCCCGTAGAAAAGGAACTACAGGAACTTGTGTTTTTGTGATTTGATCAAAAAGTGTATGCCTTTGTATTCCAGCCAAATCTGAGCATGAATCTCTTGAACTGATTTTAAAGAAATCAGACTTGGCAGTATCCCTCAGGTTACAGACAACGATTCTCCGTTTAAAACAACGCAGCATCCATCCACAGTGTGTACTGAGGAATAATGTGCCTCCTCAAACTCTGTCAGAAAAAGGAAAAGAATCTGTGATATGTGGCGCGCACACAAAAAAAATCCCATCGTAAGAACTCTGGTGGTAGCAGTAGGGAATGAACTACTGATGATCTATGCGCTTCTACTGATGCATAAAGAAACATCACTGTGAGACATCAGGCTCCCTCTAGGAATTCATCATCTCTGGATATCAGAAAATAGGTGTAATGTACTGCATCACATAAAATATAGTGGATTTTTATTGGGCAAATAAACCTGCAAACCTAAGACACCATATCACACTGGTTTTGCATACTGGCATGTTTGAAAACATTCAGAATGTCTCATAGTAGTTTAAAGTATACATGAGGCTAACATCATTAAGTTCTAGGAAAGTGTTCCAGTAATCCTGTTAAACCTTCGGATTTTTTGTTCCTAATGATTATGTTATGGCTACTTTTCAACACCATGGTATGTTAATATTTCCAGCTCCTATACCAGAATAGACATTTTCTTTGGGAAATTTGCTCCATTACATTTAATACATATTGCATATAATGCAACACCGGAATTCTGATAGATGTTAGTAACAGAACACCAAGTTTTCTTGACTAAACACTCGGGGTTTGAATTTTGTAAGTTCTGAGCATCTACTTTACTGGAAATCATCAGGAGTTCTAACTGACAGTTACACTGTCAGAGGTTAAAGATTTGAAATGTCATTATTTCTATATTAATTTAATCATAAATCAATATTTCTACTTCTTACACCAGTTACTGATGGAACAGTTAATCTTATCACTGTTGTTTTACTATCTTGTGAAGCAACATATAATTATGTCCTCGTGTCACTTGCATTGATCTTGCTTAAATAATTCAAAGCAACTTCTGCATATAATGAAAAACATCCATTTTCTTGGTAGGTCTTACATCTGGAAGCATGATTAGCTGATGCAAAGGAACAGTCTATCTGATGTGTTTTCATGACATTTCTATTACAACCTTAATACAAATGTCTGATTCCCAGAAATAACCAAAAAGCCTTCGGTTATTTCTAGTTGACTGAAACAGGCAAAGTCACCAAAATGAAAAGCATGATAAAACTTACAAATGATAAGTATTTAATACAATCCTATGCTATTCAATGATTCTCTGTGTTGTAATTACTTCAGCTAATAGGCTGGTATGTGTTTTGTGGTATTTCTTGTGCTCTTTTCTGTCTTTCTTACATTTAAATAATAACCTGTTATCAAGAGGTGAAGCCACTCCATTTATAAGCAAAATTAGCTTTTTCACTTGGGCAGGGACATCACATTTATACAAAACAGAGAAAGAATGCACATCTGTTTGAAACTTTAACCATTGCTCACATTATTCTTTTAAGATTTTTTTCTCATTTAATTACTACTTTCAAGAACTAATATTCCATTTTGTTCAAAAATGTTCTTTGCAGTGTACCAGTAATGATTGGCCCATGATGTTATGTGAGAAAATACACTTCAATATGATTTTAAAAGCTTTTTTATGAACATCAATGACCTACAAGACTCTGATATACAGATGTACACTGTTCTCATTAATGTAGTTATGACTACCCCGCCTTAAAAACCTTTTGAAGCTGTTCATCCTCTTGCACTATGTCAGAAGAAGAATGTATGGGAAATAATATTTTTTGTTCTACATTACAAGCATGAGATTATGCCACATCACTTGTGTCTGGGCACCACTGACAGTAGGCTGGCTACATTGAGTCAATAGACATGCAGATTTCCAGCTAGGAATTTTTTACACATTACAAAAACCTTTTTATTTCATCCCAGTTGTTGACAGGTTTCAATGAGGAGGCAGTGAAAAAATGCAAACAACACGTTTTCCAGTATCTGAGTACATTCTATGAAGGAGTTACAGGATCTTTATAAAGTTCATGGATCTTTAAAAATCAAGTTTCCTCAGATTCTCTTAAGCATCAGCTTTACCATGGCAGGCTTCAGTCAAAAGAATGGCTTCTTTTGATCTGGCCTGAACATTTGTAATAAAATCTAAAGTTAAGTATTCAGAGTGGACATATAGCCTATGCCGTTATTTAATATTAAGTGCTGTTGTTGAGACATGTAGGCTCTCTCACTTTATGCTTAAGTTTTGACATTTGATTTCCAGAGCTTTAGCTCTGGCAAACTTTGTAAACCCTACAGAAGATGTCACTGATTTCAGTGGGCTTTGACTCAATTTAATAGAAAAGATCCATTTAGTATACGGGTAAAACAAAATGTAAAGTACAGAATCGGGCCCTGCTGTCATCAAAATGCTATAACACATTTTGAAGTATCCTTATAATTCTGTTTTATCCAATTCTTTGGCTCTTTTTACCAATTTTTATCCAATTCTTTGGCTCAGTTTTGTACAAGTAGTCCGGCTGACTTTGGTAGCTGCTTTCTCCCAAGACTAAACAGCTATGCTCCATCATTTCTACTGGATAATTTAGTTTCCAATCCTCTTTCCAGAATCACTTCAGTGTAGTGCTCCTGGCACAGAATTTCAGTGCTTTGAAAAACTATCCATGTGTTTCCAATCTCTGCAGCAGTTTGGGGATGTCAGGATGGGAGGTGCTATCCACTAGAAAGTATTTTACCAGAACAGATGATGCCAGCATCATTTTGTGTTGTTTTTTAAAATAACAGAGAAAAATACTTATCATTTTTGTCTATATGAACTATAGAATTAAATATTTTTCTTATGTATCGGTAAGGCATGATACTTTTTACCAATAAGAGCAATTTCTTACAGATTTGCATGACTTCATCTTTCAGAAGATGGTATATCTTCAAGTCACGCATATGCTAATACTGAGTTATTAAAAGTTCAGTCCTACTCCATTAGCATATAAAGGATTAAGTAAAATTATGTTGCAATTAATGCATAATTTGCTATACATCTTTTGTTTGAAAGTTACATTAAGTAATGTGAAAAAAAGAATTGCAGAAAGCATGGTATGAACATTTTTTATTGTTACTACTTTCTTTCATTACTGGCCCTGTGTCAGTATATTGAAGCAAAGGTCATTTCGAGCTATAAATGTACTAAAAGAGAATTTCTCCTTAGGAGGATTGGAAGAACAGGTAATGAAAGACAGAGTTGTGTCACAAAGAAATAATCAAATGATATTACAGAGCTTGATTGAATTTTAAATGTATATTTACTCTAGATTTTAATATCATAAGAGAAATTAATGCCCTTAATAATGTAAGATATGAATTAGTAAGGCTCGATCTTAATCCTTTTAACTATAACCAGCTGGGATCCAACTCAGATGCTTTGGTCTCCCACTTAATAAATCACAAGAAATCTTTTCTCAAACCACTTTCCATTTTCTTTTACACACATTTAGTTCCTATAGTTAGTAGGGGAAAAGTGAGGTTCGCTTACGGACAATTTCTGTAAAGCCATGCCGTTCTGCTAACACGTTTTATGTACACAGCATCTCCCACCTGGAGCAATCCGCAAGCGCTTCGCAGGCTCTAAACACAGGGACTTTTCCCCTCATAGTTTGTATAACGTTGCACCCATGTAGCTTTGGGAAAGGGAGCATGGAGCAACCTGTCTGCCTGAACCCAGGAAACGACGCCATTTTTGCAGGCCAGAATTGCTGGTGCTTATTCATGTAGAAGTTTACAGCAAGTTACAGCCTCTCTCTGCCCCAGCTTTCTTCACGGGCGCCCTCATGCACAAGGGAACACGCACCCCCAGGCCACAGTTTCTACCAGACAGGTTCACTCTCACCCCTTCACGCTCGCTGGGCAATGGCACCTGCCTGGGTGTCCCTCTGTCGGCGGGGGGAGCCCTCGGGCGCGACATGGCG
>NW_009920999.1:0-261 GCF_000696875.1 Nestor notabilis
CTGATCCCATCCCCAGGGGCACACAAGGTTGCTGATCCCGTCTCTAGGGGCACCCATGGGCATTGCACCAGACTTAGAGAGCACCCACAAGTGTCTGTTCCCGCCTTAGGGGCACCCAGGGGTGCTGCACCAGACTTAGGGGGCAGTCAGGGGTGCTGGTCTCATCTGTATGAGCACCCAGGGGTCCTACACCAATGTTAGGGGGCACCCAGGGGTGCTGATCCCCTCTCTAGGAGCACCCAGGGGGGCTGATCCCATCCC
>NW_009920999.1:372-1428 GCF_000696875.1 Nestor notabilis
ATCCCATCCCCAGGAGCACCCAGGGGTGCTGTGTCAAACTTAGAGGGCACCCAGGGGTGTGTGTTCACATCTTAGGGGCACCCAGGGGTGCTGTGCCAGACTTTCGGGGGCACCCAGAGGTGTCCATTCTCTCTCCAGGGGCACCCAGGGGTGCTGGTCTCATCTCTAGGAGCACCCAGGGGTGCTGGTCCCAGCCCCAGGAGCACTCAGGAGTGCTGTGCTGGACTTGGGGGGTACCCAGGGGTACCCATCCCATCTCTAGGAGCACCCAGGGGTGCTGGTCCTGTCCCCAGGGGCACCCAGGGGTGCCACTCTTGTCCCTAGGGAGCACCCAGGGGTGCTGCGCCGGACTTGGGGAGCACCCAGGGGTGCCCATCCCATCTCTAGGAGCACCCAGGGGTGCTGGTCCTGTCCCCAGGGGCACCCAGGGGGGCCGGTCTTAGCTCTAGGGGCACCCAGGGGTGCTGGTCCTGTTTTCTGGGGGCACCCAGGGGTGCCCGTCCCCTCCTTAGGAGCACCCAGGGGTGCTGGAGACCTTCCCAGGAGCACCCAGGGGTGCTGAGCCACACAGAGGGGGCACCCAGGGGTGCCCGCCCTCTGCCCAGGGGCACCCAGGGGTGCTAACCCATAGCCAAGGGGCACCCAGGGGTGCCAGACCCTTCCCCAGGAGCACCCAGGGGTGCTGATCCCATATCCTGGGGGCATCCAGGGGTGCCTGCCGTCTGCCCGAGGGGCACCCAGGGGTGCCAGACTCACGTCAGGCCTTCTCCAGGAGCACTCGGGTGCTGGTCTTGTTCCCAGGAGCACCCAGGGGTGCTGTGCCCTAGCTGGGGGGCACCCAGGGGTGCCCATATGCTACCTAGAGAGCCTGAGATGCACCTGTAGAAGTTCATAGTTCACTTAAAGAGTCCTAGAGGTGCTTCAGGAGCACCCGTAGGTGCCCATACCCAACCTTGGGGGTCCCATAAGGGTTCCAGGAGCACCCATGGGTGCTCTTTTTCACCCCCAGAGGTCCAAGAGGCATCTCAGGAGCACCCAATAGTCCCCATTTCCACC
>NW_009921000.1:0-541 GCF_000696875.1 Nestor notabilis
CCCGTGGGATGAATGGACCCACATCGGAGCAGGGTCATCCCCAAGGATGGAGCCCGTGGAATGAATGGACCCACATCGGAGCAGGGTCATCCCCAAGGATGGAGCCCATGGGATGAATGGACCCACATCAGAGCAGGGTCATCCCCAAGGATGGAGCCCGTGGAATGAATGGACCCACATCGGAGCAGGGTCATCCCGAAGGACCATCCCCATGGAATGAACCCACCATGACCAAGACTCACGCCGGGGCTGTGGAATTCCCATCGCTCCCATTGGAGTCATTCCAGCATCTTGGAGGAGGAAGAGGAGGAGGAAGAGCTGTGGGGACCAAGGGAAGAGTCAGCTCCTGGCTGGATCCCAACATCCCGATGTCCGGAGGGATCCTGGGATCTATTGACACGGGCTTAATGTTTAACCCGACGTTGGGAATCGCTCCCAACTCCTTTATTCTCCATTTAGTCCATTTCTAAGGGATTCGATCCCACTTTTCCCTTTGGAATGCTGAGAAATCCCTTAACACCCCCCCCCCCCAACCACGGCA
>NW_009921000.1:572-1246 GCF_000696875.1 Nestor notabilis
CCCAACCAGGGCTGTACCTCGAGCATCCGCATCCCAACGGCCACTTCCAGAGCTTGGGACTGAAGAGCTGGAATGGAATTTAGATCCAGGTGAACTGGGAGCTCCACGGCCTCATCCCACCCCCCCCGTCATTCCCAACCATTCCCGCCTCCCAAATGTGCCATTTTGGGGCCAACCCCACCCATTTTGGGTGGGAAAATCCACTATTTGGGGGCTAAATCCACCCGGTTTGGGATCAATGTAAAGCCCGCGGCATTCCCGGCATTCCCAGCCTCACCTCGGCTCCCGTGTGGATGGAATTCCCGGGTTTTTAGGCTGCTTTCAGGCTGTTTTGGGATCGCTTCGGGAGCGGAGCCCGCGACGGGTGAAATGTGGGAAGTCCAAAATCCAACGAGGAAAAGTGCAAACAAATGGGAAAAGGTCAAGAGGGGGGAGGGGAATTGTTGGGAATTGGCCCATTTTTGGTGGCATTTCACCAGGAATTCCGGAATTCCCGGGTTTTAATGGGGTTTGAGCCCCATCCATCCCATTCCCGCGGGGATGAGCGGATCCCTGCTCCCAAATCCCAGCTTTTCCCCCCAGATTCCATGGAAAGCATCCCAGAAATCCCCACGTTTCAGCACGATGGGACAGAATTCCCGCTTTCCCAGTGGAAGCCTTTAAACCAGCTCCAC
>NW_009921001.1:0-12335 GCF_000696875.1 Nestor notabilis
TGTGGGGTCAGGGGAGGTAGGATCCTGCGTGAGGGAGCAGAGCGTGTCTGTCAGGGGGGGCTCCCGCTCACCTCCCGTGTGACAGACCTGAGCTGGGGAAGCTTCCCTCCCGCTAAGCATGCAGCGGGTGCTCTTTATCCCGACATGGAGTGCTGCTTCCACCACAGCCATGTGCCCTTTGCCAGGAGCAAAGAACAGGCTCTCGGCTCAACCTGGAGATGTACTTCAGCTTTATAAAACAATAAACCTTAAATAATTGCAGAGCTTGTGATGTCTAGCTGTTTAAAGAATAGCATCGCATAAAACCCCGGGGTTGTTGTTATGGCTGAAGAAGCAAGACGTGCCCCTGTGCTTGTTTGAGAGCCTCCAGCTCCTTGTCCTCTCTTGCCTGTCTCAACTGGTGGCCTGCAGCCAGGGAACTGTAGGAGATCAGTTGTGTCTCCCACTGCCATACCATCCTTCTCTTTCCCCACAGGTTTGTTTCTGGAGCACAGAGACCAGATGCTGTGGAACAGGAACCACTTAACTTCCCATAATGCCCTTTTCTGACTTTGTCTTAGCCCTGAAGGACAACCCATACTTTGGGGCTGGATTCGGTCTCGTTGGGGTGGGCACAGCCCTGGCATTTGCCCGGAAAGGGGCCCAGTTTGGGCTGGTGGCTTTCAGGCGCCATTATATGATCACCTTGGAGGTGCCCAGCAGTGATAAGAGCTACCACTGGCTGCTGAACTGGATCTCCCACCACGCCAAGCACACGCAGCACCTCAGCGTGGAGACATCATACCTGCAGCATGAGAGCGGGCGCGTCAGCACCAAGTTTGACTTTGTGCCCAGCCCTGGGGACCATTTCATCTGGTAAGAGAGGGCATTGGAGAGCACTCTGGGGATTGACCTTCATTTTGGCAAGGCAGCTCCAACCTGGGGGACCTGTGGAGGCAGCAGAGCCTCCTTGGGTCTGGATTAGGGCAGGAGATTTAGAGTGGTGAGAGGAGTCTGTATTCACTAGTGTGAGGTGATTTCTTTAACTGAGATGAATGTTGTTGATGCATGAACAACGCTGGGTGCAGTGAGTGGAGCTGGGCCATTGTCCCCAACCCCGTCTTCCTGCCTCAGGTATCGCAAGAAGTGGATCCGCATTGAACGCAACCGGGAGAAGCAGATGATCGACTTGAACACGGGCACCCCCTGGGAGTCTGTCACCTTCACTGCGCTGGGCACCAACCGTGAGATCTTCTTCAATATCCTGCAGGAAGGTCTGTAGGGGAGCTGCATGAGGTCCTGCTGGGAACAGCCTGCTCCCTGGAGACACACAGTGCTCCACGGGACATCTCTCCCCTGCCAGCTGTCCCCTCTGCTCTCTCTGCAGCCCGGGAGCTGGCGCTGCAGGAGCAGGAGGGGAAGACGGTCATGTACACAGCCATGGGAGCAGAGTGGCGGCAATTTGGCTTCCCCCTCCGCTCTGTGGTGCTGGAGGAAGGTGTGTCGGAGAGGCTAGTCCAGGATGTGAAGGAGTTCATCAGCAACCCCAAGTGGTACAGTGACAGAGGCAAGGTTCCGGTGTGGTGTCCTCTCTATCATATCTCCTTATCCCCTCCCCACAGCCATGGCTGTGGGGCACCACATTGGGCACATCTTGCAAACAAGTGAGCTCAGGCACTGAGGTCTGGGATTGCAGAGGGACAAATTTCCCTTGGCTCAATCCAATCCTGGAAACCACGATAAGCCACGAGGTTCACTGCTCCTGTGACACTGCTGTCTGGTGGGACAGGATGCCTGTGGTCCTCTCTGGAAACAGCTGCAGAGAGGTTTTTTCCCTGCTGCTTGTCTTTCCCTGCTATTCTCTATTTGTGCTCAGCTCAGCCCCACGACACTGGGGGATGGAGCTCAGAGCAACCCAGCTGCTTCCTAAAAGGACACTGTCTTCCTAGGGATCCCCTACCGTAGAGGCTACCTGCTGTATGGTCCTCCTGGCTGTGGGAAAAGCAGCTTCATGTGAGTATTACTGGTTGGCTAACAGGAGTTTTCCTGCCAGCTGCCTCCTCTGGGGCACAGCAGTCTCTGGCGGATTTGAAGTGCAGGAGTGGGCTGTGCCTCCTGTGTGGTGCTTGGTGTAAGTGTTTGTGTTGCTGGCACTGTGACAGATTGAGGTGACGAGCCCTTCGCACCCTTGCTTGGCACAGCACTGTTGCAGCACCAGGGGGCTGCGCAGGGGCTCCCACCTACCTCCCATATCTGATCCCTGTTCGGGGAGGATGCCTCTGCCTTCTCCCCTGCTACTGGGCGGGGAGGACCAGTTCTTCCTCTGCTCCAGGCTTGCTTGCTGTGATTTACCCCTGTGGTTTGGGTCCTTCCCAGCACAGCCCTGGCTGGCGAGCTGCAGTACAGTATCTGCCTGCTGAGCCTCAGTGACCGCAGCCTCTCCGATGACCGGCTCAATCACCTTCTGAGTGTGGCACCACAGCAGAGCATCATCCTGCTGGAGGATGTGGATGCTGCCTTCATCAGCCGGGACCTTGCTGCTGAGAGTGAGTGGTGCCACCATTCTTGGGTCAGCAGCAGGAGGGAGGTTTGCCAGCTGTGCTGGGGAATGGTTTGGACTCCAGGCTGCTCTGTGGCATCAGCTCTCTGGGGCCTCAAGGCCTGAGCTGGACCTCTCCCAGCTTTGGCTAGGCTATACAAAGGGAAACTTGGGTTCTTTATCAGGCAAAGACACTTCTGCCCAGCTATGTACAGCATGAGGGAGGAGGTGGCTTTCCCCCTCATTTTCTTTTTGGGTTCTCATGCGTTCAGGTGGGGAGCAGAGGTGAGCTGCCAGCTAGGGAGAGGCAGAGGGTCAGCCTTGGGGCAAGGAGAGAGTAAGGAGCTTGTCTGAAGCCTCAGGTGATAGGGAGGTGGTCCACAAGACTCTGTGGGGTTAGTGTTCAATGGGTGTGATCTCAGATGCTTCTGTCCCCAGACCCGACTGTGTACCAAGGCATGGGGCACCTGACCTTCAGCGGCCTCCTCAATGCACTGGATGGCGTGGCCTCCACAGAGGCCAGGATTGTCTTCATGACCACCAACTACGTGGACAGGTCAGAGCTGCTATCTGGCAGGAAACAGGGAGGGTAGCATGGGGAAATGTGGCTGGGCTTTGTGGAGGGCTATTTCTGTCTGTCACATGAGGATTGCGGGTTCAGGTTTCCTGAATCCTCCTTTGGGATGCAAATCCCTTGATTGCTAATCAGGATCCTTTTTGCTGGAGCCTCAGATGCTTCCTTGCTGTTCAGACCATGGTTGTGCTCTTCAGGAGCAGTACCTTCCCATAGGTTTTGGGGTTGTGACTGTGCTGTGAGTGAAACACTAGCCCCATGTGCAGCCCATTGGGTGGACAGGATGCAGCCCAGGCTCACAGCACCTGGCCAGACGTTGCACTTGGCTCACTCTGGGCTGAGCTGGTCTAGAGGGTTGTTCAGAAGTTGCTCATGGGACAGAGATGGGCAAAGCTGTTTCCCAGGGCATGTTTGCCCTCCTGAGGAGCCAGCCGTTCCTCAGCTCACTCACTTCTTTTGGATTGATTTTCTCCCTTGGGACCCCACGGACAAATCTGTCCCCACCTTTACCATCTCACAGAGCAGAGCATTTTGAGGATAGGAGATGGGCTGTGCTTAGTGTGGAGAGACACTTTGCTGAGGTTCTCAAGGCACCCGTGTCTCTCGGCAGGCTGGACCCGGCACTGGTGCGGCCCGGCCGTGTGGATCTCAAGCAGTATGTGGGTCATTGCTACCGCTGGCAGCACGCACGCATGTTCCAGCGCTTCTACCCCGAGCAGCCGCCAGCTGCAGCCCAGCGCTTTGCAGAGCAGGCACTGGAGGCCTCCAAACAGATTAGCGCTGCCCAGGTGCAGGGCCACTTCATGCTCTACAAGATGGACCCTGAAGGAGCCATTTCAAACATACGCTCCATCCTACTGTGACCAGGGGTCAGCTTCCCCCTGCCACGCTGAAAGGATTAGGATGAGGATGTGACCATCCTGGGGATGCCTTGAAGCTGCCCAGCCATGCAGGCCAGGTCTCTGTTCGCCTCTACCCCTCCAAGGCCTTGGCTTTTTGTTAAAACATGAGAGGCAGAGCTGCCAGCCCTGCGGCAGGGAGAGGGAATCAGATGTAAACTGCCAAGGCTCCTGGATGTGAATCCCCTTCATTGCAGAGCAGCCTGGGGGTGCCCCAGAAGGGTATTCCTTGGGGCAGGACATTGGAGTGCCGCACTGCTAAAAAGCTGATGGTCTTTTACAGGACAAGTCTTCACTGGTTTGTGAATATCCTTTGTGAAGTGTACAACATGCCTCTTGGCTCTCTGGTCCCTTTGCCTGTTGTTTGCCCCAGCTGCTGGTCCAAAGCCCTCCTGACGAGGGCATGGCACAGCCAGTACTGCAAATTCAGTGTTTCAGAAAAAAGCAGCTCATTGTCCTTTGGGCTGGAGGCTGGCAGCACAGCTCCTGCCCTGCTGGGTTGTAATGCCAAGCCACAGATCTGCTTGGACATTGTTCCTAGGTGGGCATGACTCTCCCTCCTAGTAGAGGAAATATGGGGCCCTGGAGCTACTGGCCACCTGCATGTAGGGGCAGATGAGGTGCTTTGGTTACAGAATATCTTCCTAAGAGCTTGATGTTCACCCTAACATGAGTTTCTGCAGCCAGGCGAGCCCTGTGCAAGGTGTAGAATTCCCTGTTGGATGTCACTACTACTCTCCTCCCAACTGGAGAAGCCCTGTGTAGCTGAAGGAGGAATTTGTCTTGCTGCTGGCAGGCTCACAGCCTTTTCTCTGTCACTGGGCTGCTTTTGACCTGCTAAAAACAAAGGTCCTGGACGGGCAGGTAGAGCCACAAGTGCCTGAAATGCAATTGAGGAGCAGGCAGGATCTGAGCCTCCTTCCAGTGCTACAGAGCCAGGGTATGCATACTGACCCTCAGAACAAAACACCCTGTTTCAGAGTCCTGAAATCAGGTTCCCCAGAGCCAGTCCTATGTTCATGTCCTTGCTCTGGGGGCCGTGTCACCTTGGTCAGGCAGGTGGAGCTGGTTCCAGGCCAAGCCCAAACTGCTGGGTTGCTGCTCCACCCAACTCTTGGCTCTGCCCTGTGGGGCCAACGGCAAAGCTGAGGGCTTGTGGGGACAAAAAGGGGCCCAGGCAATGCCACTTGGCTGAAGTTTGGCACAAACAGGCACTGCTTCGATGCAACCCAACTTAGACAAATACTTCTACAAGTGAGAGGCTTATGTTGTGAGTGGGGTGTGTGTGTGTGTGTCTCTAGCGACCCTGGGTGACTCCTGGAGCAGGGCGCTGCTGCGGGCATCTCAAACCCTGTGCTCAGTTGTCCCAAGAAGGCTGACTGCAGCCTCCTCCCTTAAAACTGGGGGTCAAAACTGGCCAGTGAGTGACTGGTGAATGCCTCATGGTGGTTCAGGAGGACAGGGGAGTGATGGAGAGCCAGAGAGGCACGATGCCACCACACAAGAGCACAGGCAACATCTTTCACTCTGCTTGCTTTTAATAGTGGTAGTGCTACAGATGCCACCGGTGCCCTTCTGCCCAGCCCAAGTGCTTTTGCCAGCGAAGCCTCACAACAGCCCTGTGAGGTAGGTGGGTGACAGAGGTGCACACCAAGCACGGAGCCCCAAGGCTAGGCTGCAGGCTCCATTCCTCCCCTCTGACCTGACCCAGAGGTTTTGTTTATCCCAAATTCATTTCCATGCGCTGTTGCAAACTCTCCTCGGCTCCAGGCTGACAGCAGTGAGTCAGAAAGGCGAGGGCCCTTCCTTAAATCCCTTCTCACAAGAAAAAAACCCTCCCCCTTAACACATCCGGCATTTGACTGAAGTTACCCAAGTCCTTGCTCACTCTGATTTCCAAGGCATAATTCCAACTACTGTGCTCCAAATACTATGGCCAGCAGCTTTGCTGCTGAGAGTAAGGCTGGCTCACTGGAGGAAGCCAAGGAGTTTCAGCTGCTGCAAGGGGCAGAGATTTTCCATGTTTCTTTCAGGACACCCTTGTTGGAGCACAGCATCTTCACAGGTGAAGACAGGAGGCAGCAGCACAAGCACCAACATCAGATACAAGGTGACACCTTTTCACCCAAGTGTAGACAAGCCATTCACCCGGAAATCAGGTGAAACAAGAACAGTGAGCATTGAAGAAAAATCCTTTTCAAGGAGCAAGTGCTCAGTCCTTGCGTCCAGCAGGGCACAACATCTGGTGCTGAGATCCCCAAGCCCAGGACAGGTAGTGTAGGCTCAGACCAAGGAGGGGAAGAAACAAAAAATAATGCTTTTAGAGCATCAGGGTTGGAAAGGCCAGTGTTGGAAATCTAAGCACAGAAGGTTCTTGGGCAGCAGCACAAGGACATGGCCAGGTGTGGAGAGCAGGGCAGGGTGAGGAAGACCCATCCAAGGATGCCTTTGTGCACTCTTAATGTGCCAAAGTATCAGCAAGGCAGATGCAGCACAAATGCCCTCCCAGCTGGCACCAGCCCTTGGTTTCCCAAGAATCTCACCCAAAGCTCTGGCACATCCATTGCAGCATGGCCATTTTTGCACTCAGCAGGAGGAGGAAGACAGCAACAACCCACATATGGCCAAAAGAGTGGTGGGGGCACAAGGCACAAACAAGTGTGAAGGAATCAGTACTGTGAGCCAGAGAGCTTACAGTAAGACAGGCAAAGCAGGGACTGGGGAGCCCTCCTGACACCCAGGGGTGCCAGGGGAAGGTCCCTGCCCTGGCCCCAGGTGTAGGGAGCAGGGAGGGCAGTGAGCAACACCAGGGATCACACCTTTGCTCTGAACAGCAAAGACAAGGAGGAAGAGAGGGCAGGGAAAACAAAGGGAGCAGGCTCTAGAGAACAAGCAACAAATTAATTTAATAGCAGTGTCCCACTTCAGAGGCTTGGGATTGTCCGTCACAGCTCTAGAGTGGGACATTGTTGAAATCTGTGAAGCAGCAGCAGAAGGAACTGCACCAAGTTAGTTTAAACAGCAAATCCTCATTTCTTTGAAGCAGGATAAGCTTGAAGATGATGGAGGTTAAGAGTATCCAAAATTTTGCAGCAGGTCCTCACTCTAAACTACCGGAAGCTCCAAGAGGCAGCCTGGCCTTAGAGGGGAATCCCAACAGATAGAGGTTGCAAAGCAGAGTGCTCTTTCCAGGTCTCTCTCATCAGCTTCTGCCTGCACAAAAGCAGCTGAACAGCAGTCAGGGCTGCAGGACAAGTGATACTATCACCAAGGGACAGCAGCCCAGAAGGTGCTCTGAGGAGGAATGGGGGACACAGCAAGCTGAGCTCCAGGCTGCTGCCCTGGCACAGCCTCATCACTTGGCACCACCACAGCTTTGCTGGGGTACTGGCTTCCAGGGGAGGTCCTGCCACAGCTCTGGCTCTGCTGTGGCACTGTGCTGGGCACAGCCAATTTGCTCTGCAGGTGTGCATGTTTCTTGGCAGCTCACACACAGGGATGATGGCTGCAGGTCCCTAGTCAAGGCATCCTGTCTCCTGGGTCCTGCAAGACCAAGGCTGTCATGATTTGTCAGGATTCAGCTTCTCCAATGCTGGTGACAGCTCGTGCCAAGATGCTTCACTCTGCATGTACCATACGGACGCTGCCTGTCCCAAGCTGTGCCAACTGCCTCCTTCCTCCCAAGGGGTATAGTGTCTGCTTGCTACTGCTCCACCAGAAACTTCACTGTTCTTCCCAGAAATAGACCCCCTGCCCCAGCCCAGCTCCTCACCACTCCTGCTAGGAGCCACTCTCCTTCTCAAGCTGGGCTTCTTGTTGTCCTCTGGGCCTAAGTGTCCCTCGTCCTCTTGGCACTCTGGGGTAGGAACCATGCTCCTGGGCTCTGGACCTCTCCCACCTTCCACAATCCCAGGACCTGTGGTGGCCTTGCTGGCTGGGAGCTGCTCTCTGGTCGATGTGGTTGAACACCAGTTTCTCCTTCTCCCTGGCCTGGGCCTCGGTCCCCTCCTCTGGGGTCCACCTCTCCACATCACGGTGCTCCTCTTTCAAGTCCACTGCCTCTGTTACTGGTGTGGGGCCTTCAGGGCACAACTCCTTGCCTTCAGCCAAGGCAGCAGCCCTGCTTCTGCTGTGAGGCTTTGTTAACTCCTGGCTGTGCTTCCCACCAGGTCGCCGCTCTGGTCTGTGGCTGAAGCTCCTGGGCCCCCTGGAACCATGGAGCAGATGACCTGCTGCTTCTGCTGGTTCCCGCATGCCACTGCATGACTGCCTGCCCCGGCCTCTGGGGCCTGGCCTCTCCCCTCTGTGCCTCTCCCTCTTGCACTGTTGCTCTCTGAGCTCAGCAGGCTTCTCGGGCCGCCTGGGTTCTGCCCTGGTCTCTGGTACCCTGGCTGGCTCTGGAGCTGAGGCTTGGCTGGGTGGCTGGGGCACATCCACAGTGCTTGCTCTCACTTGCAGCTCAGGAGCAGCACCTGCTTGGCCTGCACTGACAGCAGCTGGAGGCTGAAAGAAAGAAGCCAGCAGTGAAGTAAGGGACAGGAGAGTCCCACAGCACAGGACAGTGCTCGGTCCTCCAGTCCAGGACCCCCCTTGCCAGCTCTCTGTCCCAGTGCCATACCGCCTGGAGGCTGATGAAGTAACGGTTCCTCTCTGCTTCAGGGTCAATGATGCCCCCTTTCTCTTGCTGTCTCTTGAAAATTAAGCGCAGTTCTTCCTGGTGCTGTAGTGTCTTGGCATCTGGCCTGTATGGCTCCTGAGTGGCAGAAAGCAAGGCAGGCTAAGGGCCCTCTCAACACCTAGCATGGATTGGCAGCTGGCAGCGCTGAAAGCTACTCCCCAAACCCTCCTTTGATTGCATGCGAAATCTGCGTACACTGGCATAGCTGTTGGCATAACTTGCAAGTGCTCTGGTTCCAAATTAAGGGGGTTTTGTGTCTTTAGGGAAATAAAGGCCAGGTTGGACACGGCTTTGAGCAACCTGGTCTAGCAGAAGGTATCCCTGCCCAAGGCAGAGGGGTTGGAACGAGGTGGTCTCTAAGGTCCCTTCCAAGCCAAACCATTTTAGGATTCTACGAAGTCCTTAGCAGTAGAGCATGCTGGTGCAGACTCAGTCTTCCTGCAGTGACTGCCTTGGGGTGTCCTGCTGTGGGACAAGATGCAGGGCAGCTACAAGCAGGTCACTCTTTCAAGCCTGAATATATCTCAGTGAGTACAGGGCCATGGCAGAATCACCTCTCCCCCAGCACATCTGCTCGACTCAGGGTGATACAACTAACCCTGCTCTTTGTGGATACATCTAAGAGACAGGAGACACCCTGGCAGGTTTTGTGAACTGCCCTTTGGATGGGCCATCTAGGAGGACGTGGGAGCATGCATTCATTCATTCATTCATTCATTCATTCATTCTAACGCCTCTGCTGAAGTGGGCAAGTGAGCCCCATCTCTTACCAGCGGGTGCTGTGGTGGTGGTGCTGCCTTCAGAGCACTGAGGTCATAGACCAAGGTCTCCCGGCACACAGGGCACTGCACACAGACTTCCTGCAGGGAGGCAAGAGGTGATACCAAACCCTGGCCATGACCCAGCTCAAGCACTGCCCAAAAGCCCCAGCCTGGCAGTAGGACAGGGTGGCCTTCTTCACTCTTCTGTCAGGGCAGGGAAGCCCAGGGGGTTCCAGCAGCATGAAAGCAGCCTGGTGTCCCAAAAACTGCTAAGAAAGATGCCTCCACCCTGAGGCACACTGGGAGTTGTGCTCCAGCAGCTGATTGCTGTACAAACCACCTCTGTCAGCATGGATGGCTTCAGCCCTCCTTAGGCTAGGATCTATTTTTCTCCACTCCAAAGTGGAGCGTGTCATCTAGGCAGCACCTCTTTGAAAGGGTTTTGCAGGAAGCAGTCTTTAACTTGTTTCATGCTCAGCTGACTGTTCGCTCTGTGGCTGACAACTGTTCCAATACCTGCTCAGGCAGGTTTTGTCACCCCAAAACGCAGGTAATCATGTTTATCCTTCTGCGAACCCTTGCAATTCAAGGATTAGTGAAGCAGCTCTCTTATCTAACTCCTCTGTTTCCAGAAGTGCAAAAATGCAACTCCCCTGCCCCCTCACACAACAGGTACTGACCCAGAGGTTCAATAAACCAACTACTAAAGTACTAAAAACTCAAGGGGTAATTTTGGTTGGAAAGGGCCCTTGGAGATCACTTGGTCTAATCCCCACTCTCATTCTCAGCATGGGCACAACACTGATCATGCAGTGGTTGTTCCATGTCCTGAAGGAGGGATGGAGATGTCATGAGGGCCTGGTACCTGTTTGGGGGATAGTGCCAGGTGCTGCTCTCTCTCTTCCTGCTGCATAAGGATCTCTTCCTCCATGTGCTGGGCATAGCGGGCCAGGCAGTGGGAGTGGAAATAGTGGTAGCACTGGGTCTTTGTGAAGGCTTCTCTCTCCTGTAGAGAACAAAGGCAGTTTTAAGGGGTTTCTGAGCATAGGGCTGTGTAGCCTCCCCAGCTGAGGGAGTTTTTCACTCCCATGTCAGTGTTGGCAGTGGGAAACTAGTGCTATGGCTAACAGAGCTACATAACATCATCTCCTGGGTTTCATCTCTACTTCTTCAGGTCCTGCTATGACACTGCCTCCTGTTCCGAGTGTGAGAAACACTCCTAATGTCAAGGTGCAAGGTTTTTGTGACTCATTTATCTGCATGTATTCCTGTGTAAGCAGCAATCTTCCCACTCAATGTGTTCTTCCTAGGCAGGCACTGCCTGTCCTTGCAACCCAGACAAGGCAAGCTCCTTTGTCCTCACAGACCTCAGCACCTGCACAGATGTGTTCCAGTCCCTCCTGACTGCCTGTGTGCTGAACTCCAGGTGAGGTTTGACCAACACAGGGAAGCTAAGATGCACCAGCAAGTATCCCCAGACCCTCCCCACTCCTTTGGAGACACTCTGGCACCACTTGCTGCCCCTATGCCCTGTACATGGTTATCTTCAGGCTGACGGGGAGAGCACTGTGTATCACCTTAGAAACATTTAAGCTCAGTAGCTTCACCTACAGACCAGGGGGCTGCTGAGGCACACCCTGGTCGATATCCCAAGCTTTGAGCCCTAGGCTTCCCAATCTCCTGCCTCGCTTCCCAGCCAGCTTGCAAGGCCAGGAAACACATGCATACCTGGAATCCATAGAGGCAGATCACACACTGGCCATGAGGAATGTTGTTGTCAGTAAGAATCTCCTTCCCCTTCTGCAGAAGCATTAAAGAAAACATTTTACCCACTGGCCTGTCCATGGGCTCAGGGCTTTCACAGCCCTCAGGCAGTCAGGGACCAGTGTCTGTAGCTGGTCACCCCAGTCTTCCCCAGCTCTCACCTCTATCAGTTCATACAGCACCTCTGTCCCCAGCCTGGCTTCAGCAACGCTTCTGAGGGTTTGAAAAACCCTACAGCAAAGCAGCAGAAATGTTTAGCACAAGTTTAGCCACACCTTTTCACTGTCCCATGGACCTGTCACCCTGCCTTGATGACAGGAGGAATAAACAGACCACTGGCCTTTAGGCTTTGCCTGCAGCATGGGATGGGCACACGTGCACACGCTTATTCACGTGTCCTGGCTCCCCAGAAGCTGGTGCACAGGAAGCCTTTGTTCCCAGAGGACTTGCAAGAGCAGATTTGCTGACTGCCTTGGCTTGAGCTCACCCAGCACCTTTCGTTTTTAGTGCATCTCAGATTTCCTTTATCTGATGGCAGGCCCTGCACACACTCCGCTGCACCAAGGACAGGAGCATGAAGGCAACAATGGGCTGCCCAAGGACTCAGCTCAGTCTCATCTCTGTCAATAGCTTCAGGGCACAGAGATATAAATTACATCTCAGGGGGAGCACTGGGGAACAATCCCCTTTGCGTTCAACTCAGCACCAACAGCTCCCATGAGACTTAAGTCAAGGTGATTTAGGGACCTGTATCCAGCTGTTCATCAGCCATAGGGAGGCATGTGAATTTGAAAGAAGGCTTTTCACCGGTTCTGCCTCCCGGATCTCCAGAGGGAAGGATCACCCTCTCCCCACCCTCCCAGCACTCACTTTTGGATTTGCTCATCAGACAGCCCCCGCGGGTTCTTGATTGAGATTTCTGGAGCTTTATTGGGATACTAGGAAAGAACAGATAAACACCCAGAGCACAACAACGAAGGCGAAAGGCCTAGGGCGGGGGCAAGGGAATGCGGCGGGGCCGCAGCCTACCTGCGGGGGCACAGCGAGCCCCAGGGTGAAGCGGACGTACTGGGAGTCCTGGTCCTGCGCCGTGGCGGGGTGCAGGGTGATGCTGAGCTCCCAGGGCTCCCACCTGCGGGGC
>NW_009921002.1:0-1633 GCF_000696875.1 Nestor notabilis
CCCCCTCCCCAGGTCCTAGGACCCGCCCCCTAAGTCCTAGTATCAGCCCCCAAGTCCATGTCCACAGTCGGGGGTCAGAGGCCAAAGGCACAATGAGTACAACAATTGCATTAGCCCCTCCCACAGCATAGACCCCCGCCATGGCTTTTATTAACCCCGCCTTGGCCTCACACCCAGCCCACACCCACCGTAACGTGATCATTGTGTGGGCACTGTGGGGTCTGTGTCGGTCACTGTCTGTCTCTGTGGGATGTCCAGAAGGGATGTGGGCTCTATGAGTTTCTCTGGGTCACGATAGAGCATCTAAAACCAAAAAAAGTTACTAAAAGAAACTAAAAAGCAAATAACTCTGAAAGAAAAAAATGAACAAAAAAGCAAATAAAGCTGAATAAAACTGCGTAAAGGCAATAAAACCCAAAAGTGAATAATGTGATTATAAGTTATTACAAAGCAGATAAAAAGGAATAAAAGTGATCAAGCCTGAAAGAATCTCAAATTCAAGTGGATGAAAGTTCATAAAAATGAATGAAAGTCAATAAAAAAGATCGATTGGTCTTGGGGTACTTATGGGGCTCAGGGTGGTAATGGAGGCCCTATGTGGCACCGTGGTGGTTGATGCTGCTGCTGCTGTCATTGCAGTCCTGGTGACGTCATCACACCCTAAGTCAATAAGGGGGGTCTGTGGGTACTGTGTGGCACTGGAGGGTGTCTATGGGGCTCTATGGATTGTCATGGGGCCATGTGTGGGTGTATAGGGTATCTAGGCATTGCTTTAGGTCTCTGTGGGTGGCCATGTGAGGGGATGAAGGCACGGAACCAGAACATCTTCATGCAGTGAATCGCTTTATTGCCTACTGCTCTTTTTATACCATTCTAACAACAGTTATTTTTAGCCTATTGCTCTAGCTTTTATACCATTCTATTTGTAGCTTATCATGTTTAGTTCCCGACTTATAGTTTGTTTGTTAACACTGCTTGCTTTCTCACAGCCAGTCCCAGAGTAGCCAGTCTCTTATCTTTATGCTCTCTCCTCCTCAGCCAGCTGGGTTGCTCTGCTTGATTGTACTCTGTTTCTTCTTTAACTCATTCTTCTCCAGCCAAGCAGTTACTTCTCTTTGGCGACAACCATATAGTTTTCATTCTCCCACAGCCATGGCTCACTACAGGGTGTCCATGGGTCTCTATGGGGTATCTCTATGAGGCCACAGTGGCTCATTAAGGGGATCTATGTGTCTCCATGGGGTGTCCATGGGTTACTATGGCGTATCTATCAGTCACTGTGGGTCTCTATGGGATGCCTATAGGGTGTCCATGGGGTGCTGTGGACTGTCTGTGGGTCGCTCTGAGGTGTCTATGGGTCACTATGTGATGTTTATGGGTGTCTGTAGGTAACTATGGTGTGTCCATGGGTTGCTCAGAGTTGCTCTGGGGTGTCTATGGGTCTCTCTGGGACCCCATGGGATGTCTGCAGGGAGGCTATGAGGCTGAGTGGTTCTATAGGGGATCCACCGAGGTCTATGGGGCTCTATGATGAGGTGTCCATGGGTTCTTCTGGGTCATTATGGGATACACTAAAAAAAAAAAAAAGAAATCAAGTTAATGTAAGTGACTAAATCAAACCTGAAGAAAACTG
>NW_009921003.1:0-8654 GCF_000696875.1 Nestor notabilis
TCATGAAAATATTTCTTATGAAGTTGTCTAAATATACATATATACACATACAGAGTTCTAAAAACATACACAGGAAAACCTAAACCAAAAAAAAATATGTTTGGAAAAAGGAATTTATAGCTTTTGATATGTGCTTAATAAACAGTTTGAAGCAACTCTATTATTAACATTCTTTATCTGATTCTGCAAATAGAAGTTTTTTTGTGTTTGCATATTTTACTAGACTTGAACATTTCAAAGCAGACCAATTTGTGAATTAAGATCTTGAAACAGATACTTTTCATGTCTAGGGATAGAACAAAATGAAGAACCTAACTACCCAACTGCAAAAGATCTGTCAACAATTCTTTTATACAGCCCCATTCTCAAGAGGTTACAATTATTTTATTTCAGGACCTAGATGGTTTTCTGGCTTATAGTTTTGGGGGGTTTTTTCCCCTCTCTTTTAGTGAATAATGACAATTCCCATATTTGTAAGAGGAAAATTACACATTACCTTACCACTTGCACTTCTGTCAACAACCTGAAAAGAGAGGACTTTAGACCAGGTCTAGATTTCACTCATCTCAGCTTCTCTGATATTTGAACTGAAATGCTTCACATTAACACACTATCGTAAAATCTAATAATAAAATTTAGACTGATACCATTCTTTGCTGTGAAGATTTATCTGTGGTTCAGATCACAAAAAGAACCCCAAACAAAACAACAAAAAATGGCTTTAGAGTAACTTTTCCAACCTAATTAAAGGAAACTTCTTCTTCCATGCATGCTTGTACTCTCTCAAAATATAAATGCCAGTAATGCAAAACATACACCATTTGGGGAAGGAAATAAATGCTGGTTCATCCTCTATGTCATGGTTTGAATCAAAATTCCCTGAGACAAAGGTAGGCCATTTGCACATTAGCATTCTAACTCACCAGGGAAACATGGCAAGGCTTTCCTGCTGCATGTTGTGAAAACTAGTTTTATAGAATTCTGCAAAGGGCAGAAATAACAATAATTGATTTTACGTTGCTTGCTGTTTCTGGAAATCTGAAATGAACTAACATATTAATAGGGATATGAAAAACTTCCCATGTTTCTGAAAGTTCTGGTGAGGCACTGGAATAGGTTGCCCAAGGAAGTTGTGAATGCTCCAACCCTGGAGGTGTTCAAGGCCGGGCTGGACAGAGCCTTGGGCGACATAGTTTAGTGTGTGGTGTCCCTGCCCATGGCAGGGGGGTTGGAACTAGATGATCTTAAGGTCCTTTCCAACCCAAACCATTCTATGATTCTGTGATTCTATGATTCTTATTTTGTACTATTACTTTATCCTACTATACCTCACAGTTTTGTCACATACTCTTCAGAGAAAAGTAGAGTTCTGAAAGAGTGGCACCTAGCAAATGCTGGAAATGCTCTTACTTAGCTATGTTCTTCACATTAGAAACAAAAAAAGGATTCTGAATATTGTTTACACTGCTGGACCGTTGTACTTCTTTGCAAACACAGCTCTCCACACAATTTGGGGTTGGAGCACATAACAGATTTAAAAAACTGCCGTTCCAAGTAACTTCCTTAACTCAGATCTTTTCTCACACTGCAGACAACCTGATTCTTCCCATACAAAATTCTCAAGGTCTTTTTAATACGCAACAGCCATGAAGCCATTTTTCCTTGCTATTTTCTCCTGAATCATAAGTGCACTTGGCAAGAACTCAAAGCATACATGGCTGCTGATGCTTCATGCTCTAGCAGAGAAGGTGAAGGTTGAATCACTCTAACTGTTAGGAACTGATTTGGAATAGCTCTTACAGGTTTGGAAATAGCTACTCACTCTCCCAGCTACAGAAATGTTACACTCCACCATTATGGACTGAAAGAGATACAGATACACAATTTATGAACAAAACTATTGTACTCCAAAGGCACACTCCATTCCCTGAGCCTTGGCAACAAAGGAGGGGTTGAACTTCCTTTGTGGGAGGATGATTACTGAATTGTACACCTGGCATGCACAAGGCCTTTCTGTCTGTCCTTGATTGCTGTGGGCATCAGAAATGAATGAAGTCGAGGAAGACAGATTGTGCTAATACTCTGTTTCCCAGCAGATAAGCACCAAGCTGGGGCACTCTTTCCTGGCTTCAGAAAGACCTTCAGGTATCTTTTGAATCCTGGAAGCAGTTTATTTATACTCAAAACCCTTAAAATAAATACTACCTCACTTTCAACTGCCTCAGAGTAACTACAATCTCTTTCTGTAACAGCAGTAAGCTCATTGTCTCGCCAAGAGACATAAAATCCCTCTAGCTCAGGGGCTTTACAGAGCTCCTGCTCTAAGTATTCACTTGCATGACTGACTTCCTCCTCCCCTCTTCTCAGAGTAGCTGCAGTATCATCTGCAATCCTCTGCTGAGCCCCCACCTTCCTCCCTCCCTTCACTGCTCATACCTACCTCTCCTCTTTTCCTAGGGCATCTCCTAACACCAAATGCACGGGGCTCAGCCAACTGGGACAAAAGCTCTGTCAGCCCCCTCCTAGGACCTTCCAGTCACAGGCCTGGAAGAAACAAGAATGTTTTCCATTACCTGTGGCAATATTCATCAGCTGTATCTAAAGATTAAGCAGCTCAGAAACAAAAAGTTCTGGAGAGTCACGAGAATACTAAAAAAAGGACTTCAGCCACAGAGAAAAGCAGCTCAGAGCAAGCAAACAGAATTTATAAATGATAGCAAAAATGGTATTTAGCTCATGGTACCTATTGCAGGGAACTGGCTGGTAGATATTGAGTTTTTTGGTTTACTACTGATTTTAAGATGGCCTTCATTCAGATAAGAAGCTGTTGGCAAAAAAGTTGTTTTAACTTTGAGGGCTTTCCCCTTTCTATATCAAATACACTTAAACATGGTTTTGAACAATGTTTTTCAGATTTATTTTTACCATTTTTTCTTTGACTTCTTTTACTTCGTTGTAGATCAGTAATTTTGTCCCTGCATATAATGTGGAAAAGAAGCACTTTTCAGGTGTTGCATCTTTCTCTTCTTTTATAGATTTGGATATCAAATCCTACAGAGAATTCCCTCCTGCTCCTCCCCAAACCACACTAAGTGTTCCAAGTCAGCTTTACTAACTTATATCTAGCAACAGTTATCTGAGTCAAGCACCAAAGAAGACTCTCTCCAAAGCATCCAGTTTCGTTCAAATTTTGTGCTTTGCTCTTCATGGTTTAGAACTGGTCAGCTAAATGGCAAAGTATTTAATCTGCCAGTTAACAGTAAAGTCCAAGACAAAAATTTGAAGATAACCTTATCTTTGCATGGCTCCTTTTATTTGTATGCCTAAATAGTTATATGAAGCAAATCTGTTCTTCATACTGTCCTGGGTTCAGCTGTATCAGCCATTTTTCTCCTCCTTAGTAGCTGGTGCAGGGCTGTGGTTTTGACTTTCAGCCTGGGAACAACGCTGATAACACCGATGGGTTTAGTTGTTGCTCAGTGATGTTTACTCTGACCAAGGACTTTCTCAGTCTCATGCTCTGCCGGGGAGGAGGGGAAGCCGGGAGGCAGCAGAGACAGGACACCTGACCCAAACTGGCCAAAGGGCTATTCCACACCACAGCACGTCATGCCCAGTATAGAAACTGGGGGGAGGCACCCGGAAGGCCCAGATCGCTGCTCGGGTCGGGCTGGGTATCGGTCGGTGGGTGGTGAGCGGTTGTGTCCTCTCCCCTTGTTATTCCTCTTATCATTACTATTGGTAGCAGCAGTGGTTTGTATTATACCTTAGTTACTGGAGTGCTCTTATCTCAACCTGTGGGAGTTACATTCCTCCGATTCTCCTCCCCATCCCTCCGGGAGTGGGAGGAGGAAGAAGTGGTGGGGAGTGAGCGAGTGGCTGAGCTACCGGCTGGGCTTGAACCAGGATACATACTTCAGTCCGAAAAAAGCACTATTCAGATTGTGGGGAGAGATACATGCTATTAGCACATTGAGAATACCTGAACAATTCATGTACTGTCTTTGTATTAACACTTCCATGAAAGGGCTGCCACAAATCTACTTTAAAACTAGAACCACAGTAATTTTTTGTGGAGGGTGGTGATACTCAGCTATGACGCAGACTGATTCACCACCCAGAATTCGCTTCAATATTTCTCATTTTCTTTAAGTATTATCTACCTTTGCTGTGAAAACCATGTCAAACAAGGCTTTTCAGAAATTAGTTTTAAGCACACGGCTGCTAAGCTTTACTACCACTGTGGCTATGACAGTGGTAAAGAATACTTTCTAGGAAAAAATGTTCTGTAATGACTCGCATTGATCTGCTAATAATATCAAGTCAAATAAGGCTATTTGTCATGTCACAATCAAGGTTATAATCCCTTTAAATCTCATTTTTTCAATTACTTAAGCCTTGCTTTAAAGGCAGTTAGCTTTCTTTCTGGTTTGGGGTGGTTTGTTTTAACTACAAATGCAACTGAGATGCCATTTTTTCAGGACATAATTTTGAACATCTTACACACTGTCCTGGTACAATATTCCCTTCTACCTTCTAGAAGGTAGGACAAATCTAGCACAACAAACAGGAGAATTTAATTTATACTCTTTTATTACACGCTTTTTCAAGTGCTCACAGCATGCAAGAGAGCAAAACCAGATCTGTTGAGGTGGCAAAGGATCTGAGTAGCAGTAATAGCTTTACCTGTTTTGTTGATTATGTTTCAATCATCCAGTGGCTATTAATTTTGTGTTGATAGTTCTCCAATGTCCGTAAGCTCTACAGAAGCTTTTAAATACAAATAAGAAGCGCATTGCCAGTGTGCTTTCTTCTCTAGCTAGATCTTAGATGATGGCTGCATTGTTAAACAAAGTCTCATTACCTGACAAATATTTTCTCTATATCCACAAAAAAAAAATGGGGGAAAAAAAAGAAAATAAATACTGCTTACTCCCCCCAGTATTACCTAATTAATTTCACTGTGTGCCGTAGTAGTCTTTGTATTCAGCATGTCTTGCATAGCATAACAGAACCATAGAATTGATTTATTGCTTTGTGTTTAGCCACAAAAAAAGAGGTTGAGTGCCTGGGCCGCTCTGTCTGTGAGTCATGGTACAATTCCTGCCTCCCTTTATTTGGCCTGCACCCTCGAGACCTCTACACTGACTCAGCAGCTTTGACTAAAGTATTCCAGAAATGGAAATGAAAGTACCTGTGTCAGCCTGACTTCCCATCCAACTACCACTTGCCATACAGAGCAACAATGGCACTCTTTAGCCTTGAATAATCTTCTAGGGATCAGGTATCTGGATGTGAAGTGTTGGCCCAGTATGTGCTAAGAGTTACCACCGTGTGACAGACCGCTCAGACCTCCAGTTACTTCTATCCATACATGTGACAGACATAGAGTAACTTGTACTGGTGGGAAAGGATCTAGGGGCTGTGGTCACTAGCAGGGATCTCTGAATCTCCCTACGTGGCATGCCTTGATGCTGGAGGTGGCAGAACCCTACTGGGGCACAATGCTGAGCATTAGATTAGAGACCAAAACAATTGAGAGAACCTTACTCTGAATAAGTACATCATGGTATGTCATGCAAAGTGACCTATTCCTTGAAGTCCTTCCTTTTCCTTCTGGAAATCAAAGACATTCTCTTGCATGCCACTCAATTATCTGTTGTTTGCTGTTCATAAATTATATTTTGTCACAATTATAGTAACATATTTTATCTTGAGATCTAATTAGTTTTCATCATTACAATATGTAAACATACCTGTTTATACAGTACATATATTCTATGCAATTATACAAATTAGAAGTTCTTAATAACTTCCTATTACTTGTAATTAATCATAATTTTAGCATCTTACATAAAAATTATTCCGCATCAGAAAACCTGGAAAATAATTATTACATTTAGACAGCACAAGGAAAGTATACTGCGAAGGTCTTAAAACTATAATTTGTTAAAGAGAGAAGATATTAAGCTTTAACAAGTACATTGAGTGTTCCCCCCTCCCTGTACTCAAAGCAGAAGCCTTATCCAAACCTTTCAAAAAACTTAACCTATGATGATTCCTGCCATTTTAGTTGATTTTTCTACAACAGCACATAAAATGAACCAGGTTGGTGAATAATCCTAACAACAAGAGTGGAAAGAGCCTTCTAAGTATTCTTAACAACATTTCACTAATAATCTTTCCATTTGGAAAGTGTCTCTGTACTTATTTGTCTCTTTGTACTTATTTGTACTCATGGTCAGATAAACAGTGCTTGAGAAAGAAATCCTGACATCTTCCACGGTACCCCACAGAAAAGTCCTGAAAGGTTCATTCCTGAAAACCATTTTGACAGAGCACAAATGCGATACTGACGCCAGTTTAGCAAAGACAGCACAAAGAACAAACCCCATGGCTACTGAAAGGGCTTTGTGAACCTGCGTAACACTGTGGATTTAACAGAATTGTCTTGAAAAGGTGACGAATACCGAGTCTGTCACCATGCAAACTCTATGACATATGGCCAATAGATTGTTGGTAAATATTTAATACAATGAAACATTAGTCTCTGGCATAAAACCTCTACTATTACAAAGAGGTAAAGGTACAGCAACAAAGCATGTGCTCTTTTTTGACAATGGTGCTGTGTTTCAGGTTGCCTGCATCTACAGACCAAAATTAAAACTCAGTCTGGTACCGCAGTGTAATACAACTCAGCAGAAGAGGCCTCTGTGGATTTTCTTTTTAGTTAAACCTGGCTTCTATGGTTCAACAGCTTGACAGCAGTAAAAAAGCATATCAGTTTTGCTGGAACATGTGTTCTTCAAGTCATTACTATTCCTACTTTAAAATCTGTACTGTATAAGCCAGTAGAGTTTGGGTGTTGGGTTTCATTGTTTTTTCCCCTTTGTTAATACTTTGTGGCAGGTGTAGGACACACATGCAGCACAGGATTGGTGCTTCTAAATTAACAGAAAATCATAAACCGCATTTCAATTTGCTTGTCACAACTGCTTGTGTGTGGTAGAAGACTGGATTTTATAAAGCACCAATTAGCTCCTTTGGAGCTGTTTTTTAAAATCAGGATTATTAGTAAAAATAATTTGGTACCTTCAATTTCAGTGGAACTCCAAAAAATAACATATTTGGCAACTCCATTTATGACTGGTACGAATTACCAGAATGCAAAATGTCTGCATTCAGATGTGCCAAGCCAGAGTTACGCACAATATTGTCAATCCAACTCCTAAAATAATGGATGGTTTTAAATAATCTTTACTTTAAAGAATAATGACAATTGAGGTAGTTTCTTTTTCTCAAGTTTTCCTATTTTTGCACTCTTACTGTAATCCTTATTTCAATGTATTCTAATTTTGGGCCAAAAGACTATAAATGTAATTTCTTCAGTGAAAACAAACCCACAAATGTAATTTCCTGATTTCTGCAGCTGAGTTTTTAAGATACCAAGTTGCCTGACAAACAGTGGTGCAAGATAAAAAGATCCACAATACAAGATCCATTATGAAGACTGACAATTGTCAACATTGTACATGGGAAGCCTAAGCAGCACTTGCCACATTTCTGTGATGGAATTAACCAGCCATCAGAAATGTTCATCTCAGCCCATTCACTGCAACTACTTTACTTTCCTCTAGAAGCGGTAACTTCCTGCTCTACAGAGCTACTACAGACAATTCAGCACTTGAATGGATAAAGATGTGAATGGATATGCTGGATAAATTGCAGGGGCACTATGTCTGTCTCAAAAGCTGTTATCCAACAACACTCTTTTTTTTTTTGACAGATTAATCAAAGAACCTCACATTTAACTATCAACATTACACTCCTGAATTCTAACATTCCTGAAATGTTAGAATTCTCCTTGTCCAGCACAGAAGGGCAGGTATTTTTCTCATCCACCTAAAAAAGCAACAGTCTTCTAAATCATAAATTCATGCTGCAGGGCAACACCACTTCTGTGGGACAGTCAAATCCCCAAACTGCAATTATGCCTCTTTGTATAATAGAATAACCCTTAAACACCCCACACGGTGCTATCTTGCCATGAGTTATTTTCTGGCCAGCTCCCTTATTTCAGCACCTCATTATTCATAGTCAAAATTTCAGCCAAACTAAGAACAAACACATATGTGACACTGAAAAAAACCCCATTCTGGCATGGGTTCAAATTAGCCATAACACTTTGAACATTTGTTATTGAACTTTGTTTAACTCCTTCCATCTTAAAGTGTGTAACAAGGGAATTTGTCCTATGCAGCATCATGAGATCTTCTCTTATCCAATCATGTATCAAGAACACATGAAAAAGTCCTACTAGATTAATATCTGTTTAGGTGTTTAAAGTTCTGGGGTTACTAATGCTGATACTGAACGAAAACAGAGTCCACTAGATGGCATAAAGCAATAAATATCATGATAAACATAATGAAGCCCCTGGTTTCCATGATGGTATTTCCTGATTTCTTTTATGATAAAAATCATGCAGTTAGAGAACAAATTTCTGTTTCCTGAAATATTAGTAAGTACTAATACTTTTTTTTTTCTTCTGCACACAAAGTACTGTAGAGGGGAATGCTGAAGACACAAGTATTTGTAAGGAAGTCAGGTAATATTAATATAAAGGTGTCCTGGGTTCAGCTCCAGCAGTCATT
>NW_009921004.1:0-1127 GCF_000696875.1 Nestor notabilis
CTGGATGAGCTGAAAGCTGTTTCCCAGCCTGGCTGCCCCGTGGCTCCACGACTCACGTTGATCATGGCGTTGGAGGTGATGCGGAAGAGGGTGGCGCGTTCATTCACTTGCTTGATCTTCTCGGTGCTGTCAGCGGGCAGGCGCAGGGTCTCCAGCTCGCTGAGGGAGCGCTGCAGGGCCGTGCCGTGCTTGGCGATCAGGTCGTTGCAGGTGCTCAGGTCCTCCACCTTGCTGGACAGGGTGCGCAGCGTGCTCTGCAGCTCTGTCTTGTCCGTCTGAGACACTGACTCGTCACCGGAGTCATCTGCCAGGGGGAAAGGGTGTGAGTGTGGTCCTGAGGAGCCTCATCTCCACGCAGGAGATGCTGCCCGTTGGAGAGCACCACGGGCTGCTGGGGTGGAGGAGACCATGAGGATGGTAAAGGGGCTGGGGCAGCCGGAGAAGAGAAAGCTCCTGAAGGGGACACCTTAGAGCAGCTCCAGGGCCTAAAGGGGCTCCAGGAAACCTGGAGAGGGGCTTTGGACAAGGGATGGAGGGACAGGACAAGGGGAATGGCTTGAACCTGCCAGAGGAGAGACTGAGATGAGCTCTGAGGCAGAAGCTCTTCCCTGTGAGGGTGCTGAGGCGCTGGCACAGGGTGCCCAGAGAAGCTGTGGCTGCCCCATCCCTGGCAGTGTTCAAGGCCAGGTTGGACACAGGGGCTTGGAGCAACCTGCTCTAGTGGAAGGTGTCCCTGCCCGGGGCAGGGGTTGGAGCTGGAGGAGCTTTAAGCTCCCTTCCAACCCAAACCATTCCATGATTCTATGGGTGCAGCAGGAGACCCTCATTCCCAAGGGCTGGAGCTGCACACGGGGCGCTCCCAGCCACAGCATTCTGGATGGGGCACGTGGCAGCAGATGGCCCTTCTCCTGGCACAGGAGCAGTCACCCCAGCGAGGAATCCTGTGCCAGGCTGCTGGCAGCTCCTCAAGCCAGAGCAGGCACCAGGAATCTCAGACAATGCTGCCAAGATCCATGTGGATGGACACAACCACCCCCTCCAAACCCCACTTGGGGTACCCAGGCCACATGCTGTGACATCATCCATGCACAGCACCCCAAAACTGAGCGTGGGAGATGGAAGAGGGA
>NW_009921004.1:1263-1463 GCF_000696875.1 Nestor notabilis
CAGGGAAAGGATGTGGGATCGTGTCCTGTGGAGGGACAAAACGACCCCTGGGTTGAAGAAGTGGGACCTGGACGGGTGCAGAACGGGGCTGACACGGGGTGCTTGGCTGCGGGGTTCCTCGTGCCGTACCTGACTCCTCCAGCATCTTGACAGCTTTGGCCTTGGCCAGCTCCAGGGCAGTGCCCCAGCCCCGCCGGTCC
>NW_009921004.1:1575-1898 GCF_000696875.1 Nestor notabilis
CTCCGCCTGGGAGCTGCGCGGGGGACGCGGAGGCAGGATGTGACCCGCAGCCCAGCCTGGATGGGGAATTCCCACCCCAAAGGCTGAGCTATTAATAAGGGTGGATTTGCCAGCGGGAAGCGCCAACGGGAAGGGAGCCAAGGCTGGAAACGCTGCTTCAGTGGGAAGAGTATAGGGAGGGGTCTGCACCCCCCGGGAGCATCCTTAGGGATCACTGGGATCCCCTCGGTCCCTCTATGGAGCAGGACGAGGTGCCGGTGCGAGGCCGTGCCAGCCTGGCACACCCCTTCCACGTCACCGGGGCCGGAGGGAGGGACGCGGAG
>NW_009921005.1:0-208 GCF_000696875.1 Nestor notabilis
GAGGCTGTGGGCAGGAGGGCGCCGGGGCTCTGCACTGCCTGGAGGAAGGCTCTGCCCTCATGCTGGGGTGCTGGCAGGTGGAGCCACCCGGCTCCTACCAGCAGGACCCGTGGGCCATGACGGATGAGGAGAAGCTGCAGGCTGTACCCCAGATCCACAAGGAAGGCAACGAGCTGTACCGGCAGGGCAAGGAGCAGGAGGGAGCCGC
>NW_009921005.1:352-2027 GCF_000696875.1 Nestor notabilis
TCGAGCTGGACCAGAAGATCACACCCCTGCTGTTAAACTACTGCCAGTGCAAGCTGCAGTGCGAGGAGTACTACGAGGTGTTGGATCACTGCTCTTCCATTCTCAACAAGTATGAGGGTAAGGAGCCATGGGCAAGGGGTGAACCAGGCTGTCCCCCTTCTCTGTGCTCCATCAGCCCAACACCCCTCTCCCCACAGACAATGTCAAGGCCTACTTCAAGCGGGCGAAGGCCCACGCGGCGGTGTGGAACGTGGCAGAGGCACAGGCTGACTTTGCCAAAGTGCTGGCCCTCGACCCCTCGCTGCGCCCCGTCGTCTCCAAGCAGCTCAAGAGCCTGGAAGCTCGTCTGCGGGAGAAGGACGCAGAGGACAAGATCCGCTTCAAGGGCATCTTCTCACAGTAGAGCCCGCGCCGCAGAGCCCACAGGTTCTTTTAGATATTCCACATGTGGAATGTTCATTGATGTTTATTAATGTTTAATACAAATCTTACTTATTTGAAGTCGGCCGGAGGGGCCCGGGAGCTCACCCGTGTCCCAGCAGTGCACTTAGGGGCAGTATTAAGCAGCATAAAGCGATGGCAGCACACGGTGGAAGTGCAAACCTAGACTGTGCTCATCAAAAAAGTGCGCATCACCACGCCAGGAAGGCCAGGTGGGGTGACACAAACTCAAGCCAGCTGCTCTCTGCTGCGTTATTTTATCCTTTCTTTGATGGTTTTATACTTTACAAGCTGTTTATGGCTGCGGTGCCAAGCCTCAGCCCCAGCTCCCCCCCCTTTGTGCCTGTATATCCTGTGTTGTCACTTCCCAAGGCTGCTGCTATCATCCCGAGCCGGTGTTTCCTCTCTACTGGATCATCGCGTCAGCGTCGTAAATATTTTATATAGAATAAGTGCTTGTTACTGCTATCTATATGTAACTCTGGTTGTGCTGTGCCAAAATGAAGTAAAACTATAGTCACAGGTCCCTGGTCACGTAGGAAAATTGCTGTTATAGGGAAAAGGGGTAAACCAAAGCTGCAGGTCAGGGGGAGGCAGCCTGGCAAGCTCTTGCCCTGGGGCCTTGCAGACTCACCGCAAAGCTGAGCCCTTACTTGCTGTGGTAAGTGCTCCCCGCCATGGATGTGTCATAGGTGCAGAAGCAAGACAGCTCGGTGTAAAAGCAGCTCTGACACCCACAGAGGCTGTGTTGGTGTGTGCCCCTCAAGCTGCAGGAGCTCAAAGCTGCGCCTGTGCTGCTGCAGCACCCCAAACCCCACAGCCCTCACCCCATGCCCAGCCCAAGGGTGACAGCGGGGTGGCTGAGCCGCCCCGGCCATGCTCTGCTTGCTGTAACCAGCACCTCCCTCTTCCTGTCCCCACACTCCCCCCATTGCTGCTCTAACACCCCAACCATCCTCTTGTGCAAGACCTACAGCTCCTGGTTGGCATCAGCACCTACCCAGAGACACCCCAGGCTGCCTTTTCCCTACCATGACGTGTCCTAAATTGCTCGTGACCCAACCGCTGCACGCCAGGACCTGTGTGACACCATGTCCCTGGGTCAGAGGCTGGGGGGTGGAAGCCCTGGTGCCGTCTGTGGCTGGGGGGTACAGAGCAGATGTGGGCTCTGGTGCCTCATCTTTACATTGCTTTATTTCACACCAAAACGGAAGAGAACAGAGGAAGCGCTTCC
>NW_009921006.1:0-344 GCF_000696875.1 Nestor notabilis
CAGCACCGGCCGCTCAGCACAGGGGACGCCCGGGCAACACCGCACTACCCAGGCCTTGACACCTACAGGCAGGAAACCCATTTAGCCTCACAAAGATTCGCTATTGTGTGTCATTTTACCCCTGTAATTTTGCTTGCTGAGAGCGTAGCTGTGAGTATGCACAGTGCTGGATCAAGCATGCATTTGTTTTCCAAAATTCCTGAGCTAGTTTAGCTGTATGTTGAATCCTAGACGTACTGAGCCTGATCCTACTTGTTGCCATTAACTGTTCAACGGAGTGGTGATATATTGCACTAATTTATTTTTTTTTTCATGGCTGTAGTGGCTGGGGGTTTTGGGGACAT
>NW_009921006.1:375-10063 GCF_000696875.1 Nestor notabilis
ATTACAGCACTACACTTTTTTGGATGCCAGTTCGAGGAACAGAACATGGATCAGCTTGTAGCACACAGAGAATAGTTAGCTCCACCCAGTCTTTGCTATCAGTCATCAACTGCCCACTAGGAATTGCCTTTGTGTTAAGCTCAGAATTTGCAATGGAAGAACAATGGATGAAAGAGCCCTGTTGCATCAAGTCCTAGCTCTAGCAACCTCAGATGTGGATAGAGAGGCAGGATGTAAAACTAGCTATGTGTCTGTTTCCTTTGAACTGTTTAACAGGACCACAGGAAAACAAGAATGATGAACAGAACTATGCCTGGGTTTAGCTAACTTGTAGCAGTTGAGAATGATTCTTACTCATCATCACTGATTCCTAGTCTGTATTGAGACACGTGTCCTTTCTGACTCAGCCTTACTTTCTTAGTCTGTCACTTACTGTAGTTATATCCTCAGATGAGGATTGTTTCGCTGGCTAACCTCCTAGACTGAGGGAGGATCATGCCTTTTATTATGTCCACTGCTGTCACATTCAATGTACTAAAAATTGTACATAGACAGATACCCCATAGCTGAGAGAGCTTAATCCTAAAAATACTTTCATTCTTTTTATTAATTTATGGTGCAGAGCATAGGGCCCTTGAAGTCCTTATTAATCTAGATGCGTATAGGAGAATTACACAAAGAATTAAACGCACGAAAGAAACTTAAGCCTATAACACAAAAGTCCCCTCTTTCTACTCTACTTTTGAAAGCTACTAAAATATAATTATGGAATTAAGTCAGTAGGGAAAAACTCAGTGGCTTCTAGTCTAAACTGTTCTTTTTTCATTGTGAGTTAACAACTTACAGAAAATTAAAATACAGTTAAGTTCCCTTTTTATGCCAATAGAAATGCTGTTCCACATACTGTTTTCTGACATACATAATCAGGAATATGCCTGCAAACCTGCTACCTTCAATGGACTTTACAGGAGCTGATTGGAACTTACAGGGCATGTCTGTTGGTGAAGGAGTAAATACAGAAATGGAGTTGTTCTCTTTTAGCTGTGTTCTCTGGGGAAAACAGGGTTAAAATTGTGCAGAGGTACTTTTGCTTCTGAAATCAGCTAACAGTCCTAAGTAGATACATGAGGTATAGCTCTTGATTAAGACAGTGCTGGTTTAACAGCATTCTTTCTCAGTAGGATAGCACTTTAAACAAGAGAAGGTTAAATAAAAAAAAAAAAAAAAAAAAAGCTGTTAGGCAAGGAAAATAGGGAAATATGTAAGTGTTGAGCTGATAATTATGGCAAAATTGCTTTCCTCAGATGAACTTTGTGCATTATAATCTCATTGTAACACCAAAGCACACCTCTGTCTCAATCCTTCCTGCATCCAAGGTACAATCATCCCACACTGAGCACATACTTCACATTTTTATTATTTGCAAAAAAAAGCAAGGAAATTTTACACCAATCAGTAACAGAATTATGTATGACTAGACTCACTCAGCCTCCAGCTAGAAGTAAAGAAGTGATACAAAATTGAATTAGGAAGGGCAAAAGCTAGGGAAAACTCCATCGTAATTACTGGTATGGGTTGATGGGCCAAACCTGTCTTCTCCCTTGTAGGGATGCCTATTTGGTAAGAACTATATATGCACTTAATGATAAATTCCAGCTGGCTTTTGTGCGTATTATGTCAATCTTTTTCTTGCAGTTAGTGTACTATCAACAGCAATCTTGAAACCTTAATCTGTCACACATTTGTATAATAAAAATTCTCAGTCAAATTCTGTTTTTTGTGAGTTTCTGGAAACTTGAATAATTCACTTGACTGGTGAATCTGTTACTGTGAATCCCTGAATAGGACAGTCTTATCACCCTCTGATATTGTTTGCTGTCCCTGTAGTGATAACAGTCCTGTAGAGGGCTTTGAGTCTACTTGGGCTCAAGGGCCATTGACAGAACCATCAGACATAAAGGCCTGTGGGAAACCTCCCCCTTAACATGATACATACTTATTTCTAAATAAACAGAAAAGTATTTTAATCATATCATTTGAAGGTTTATTTTTTTATTTGAATCTTAGTGTTCCTTGAGTCCTCAGCACGTTAATTTATTTATTTCACTCTAATAATTTTTTCTGCATTAATTAAAACTTTGACCCTATAAGCAGAAAAGAATAATCTTATCTACAGTAGTAGCTGAATTTAATTTAGTTGGACTACTTGCAATGATAATTACCCAGCAGTCAATGAACGCAAAGATTTTTAATTTAAAAAAAAAAACCCAACCCAGTATTATATAAATTGAAAAATAATTTCTAAGCATTCGTAACTACATAAGAATGATCAGAATTTGGCACATGATTTATGGATAGTTATGAACATATCAAATTCTACATTTAATTGTATTTGCAAATATTTGTTTCTGAAGGTAAAGTAAAAAGGTTGGAATAACTTAGAAACAAAGGTAAAATTATGAATTCTTTCACAAATATGCTTTGAATTATTTAGATGGTATATGAAACAGCAAGCCAAAAGAAAAAGACAGACAAACCAAAACCAAACGAAACCCAACACTGTAGATATTAAAATGTAAATTTTTTCACAGAAGCTTAGAATAACTTATGCTATAGGTGACAAAAGCCTTATTGGAGCAAAGGTTACCAAGTCCTTCTCATCCACACACTCAGTCAGGGTATACTATGTAGCAATTCCTTAAGTAAACTGAAGGCTGCTCTCTAGAAGACTCCAGTCTAAATTATATTGCTTAGCTTCCCAGATCCTTCCTCTACAATTCTGAACTCAATCAGTTCATGGTTATGAAGTCCCTATTTGTGAACGCCAGGACAAGTAAAGCATTCTAAGTAGTTGACTCCTCTAGCACTTGTCTTGGGAAATCATCACCAGCATAATTTGGGAACCTCATGAACTGCTTGCACAGTGCTGTGCTTTCTTCTTGGAAAATGACTACATGTTTGAAAATCTCAGTAAGAATTAGGTGTTTGAGATCATGAGACTTCTAATAACTGTGTCTAAAAAGCCTCATTCACTCCCTCCTCTTGTGAAGATCTGTGATGGATCGTTACCACAACACTACACTGCTACATACCATCTGATCTTGACTCTCAAACTCTCAGATCCCAAGTTTCGCAATGGGCCACTTCACAACTGAGGAGCTGCTTTAGTCTCCTTCTTACAATTCCCTACTTGTCCTTCCTGATAATGCTGCAATGTTTGTCCCATGTCCTTAAAGTGAAACTAATTATGTTTTGAAGCACAGATTCTGACAGCAGCTTAATGAAACAGAACATAAAAAATTAGCTTGTTAGTTCTTGATGAGTTAGTGTCTTGTTATTCATGCAAATAATGTACCTATAGTTATTAAAATCTTGCAAATTTACTCATGTCAGTATCTGATACATGTTTTGGAGCTTCTTTTTCTATATTTTTGAGACAGTAATATCTAATCAATTGCTTGGACTGACCTTTATGCCAGAAAAATTGTAGACCTTAGCAAAAAACATCTTTTGCTTTGTTTTCTCCATATTTCTGAGAAATTCCCTTTCTTTTTATTTTTTGTGTTTCCTCTCCTTGTAGACTGCAGTAATATAATATATCATTTTAATAGTTGCTTGTGCTAATATCTTATTAACATAAATGTAACTCATTTACTAAATTTCCATAAGCAATGGCAGAACAGAATATAACCATGGAAACACCCAAGACCTCCCTCCGTTATACTTAAAAGCAATACATATTTCCTTGCTCATTTAGCTCTTCTCAGTATTCCCTTGTGTCATTTCAGTTTTCCTTGCTTGCATGTACAGCTTTTGCTTTACTTATTAAACTCTTTATCTCAACCCACATGTTTTCTCACTTTTACTCTTCCCGTTCTCTCCCCCATGCCACAGTGGGGGAACTGAGCAGGTTGCGGTGTCAGGCTCAGCTGTTTATTGGGTTAAACCTCAACAAAGGTTCATGCAATTTGCATGCATAGTCAATGTTAATGCTCATCAGGCCTAAGTGAAGTTAGTTTTCTGATGTTCCTTTTGGTCTGAAGCCATCTTAAATCCTGTCCTGTCCAGTGCCAAATTAGCCAAATAATGTATTTTGTGTACTAGCCTGGAAAGAAGAGAGAAAAAAAATCCAGTATGATAATCACTAGGTATACTATCAGGTGCTCTATTACTTGACTTTAATAAATGCAAAAGCAGGAGATGAAAAAAACTTTCTCTTATTGTTTTTTTCCTGAGAAACAAAGCAGTTTTGATTGGTCAATTTTCAATTGGTCAATTTTCAATTGGAAAACTGGAAACTCACAAAAAGAAACAAAAAACTTCCACAGCAAAACATTAAAATAAAGTTTTGTAAAAATAAATTATTTCATTATCAACACTTTCTTACTTAAATAATAGGAACCCTAAATCCCTCTAAATTAAATAAGTAAGTAAATAAATAAACAAAAAAAAAGCAAAAGAACCCTAATGACCCAAAGTACACTTTTACTGCAAAGTACCTGTTTTTTGGAAGCGATAAAAGCTATCTTGAACCCTTTTAAGTAAAATGCTTCAGAAAATTGCTTTTGAATTGATATGATAGGTGTTAAAAATAAAACAATTTCTTCAGCAATGTCACTTTCACTGTGTGAAATGGCATACATAAGAGGTACTTGCCTGACAACACTGTGGTAAATTAACTGGTCCAATTAACAGCATGGGGCACCTGTAGGGTTAATTGAAAATCATTAGTTTATTTACTGGGTTATTTTTAAGTATATGCAAGTGTATGCTGTATTAATGATAGATTTCTCTAAGTGATACTGTAAATAACTGGTAATAGATTTTCTGGGTCTTTTGTTGTTGTTTCTGTATTTCTGGAAGGCAAGATGTTGACATGGGGACTGTGCTTTTAATTGCTAGGCTCCCTAAAGATTCTGTACAACTGTTATATTTTACACAGCTGTTGTAATAGGGAACTCAGTAAAACAAGTCATTCTTAAAAGTTTTTGCATGGAATAATAAGTGAATGCCACAAAAATTTGTATTTGCATGTGCATGGGAACTGACTCATGAACAAGTACAGATGTAACAATAAGGAAGTTTGTGTAGCAAATAACTTAGAAAAGACATATACATAAATATGACATTCTTTCATTCAACGTGATAAACCATATGCACATAGTATGCACACATAGAAAAAGTCTAAAATACCAACAGGCATTACATTTGAAATTTTGAGATTTTTTTCACATGACATACAGATATAAATATGCAGCAACATGGTCTGATCAATTTTGGAATGTGTCCCACTACTCAATCTTGGTAACATAAGGTGGGATTGTACTAAGAGCATCTACTTAACTGCAACTTAAATTTAAGCTTTTTGTAAAAAAAAACTGTCCCACCTTCCTCCTTTTGCCTCTAACCTAGCATTTCTTGTATTCCTATGCCTGCGCACTAGCAATTTATGCACCTTCTCAAATCATGGAACTGATGCCTCTCAGATTCAGTAACTTAGTTTCCCAATTTGGCTTGTCACACCTACAACTGCTTAAACAGACGTAACAGTTACCTAGGTTCAAGACCAGTCCTTGCAACAGCAGCCCATACTTAGACCTGTGGGAACTGGGTAAGGAATTTCAGTACAAAATACAACACAGCCTAATTGGAATGCTGAATCTGCTTAGATGGTAGTTCAGAATCGCTATGATTTCAAGCATAGATTAAAAACAATGAAAGTATGCACCTATTTATGTCTGAGCTATAAACTAATAGTGATGTTACAACATATTTGTCATGCCATTACAGATTAAACAAATATAAAAAGCATACATATAATGCAAATGTAATAACTAGGAATTCTAGAAGATATAGGCAGGAACAACTCAAAATTATGAAGCCAACCACATGGCTTCAAAGTGTGGTTATAAGCATTAGCCATATCCATAATATTCCTGTCATCTTAGCTTAAGCAACAAAGTTTTGTTGTGACTCAGGAAGAAAGCAGGACATCTTAGGTTTCCCTAGATCACAGTTTCCTGAAATGTCAAGGAAAAAAGTTAGAAGAAAAATTGCATATTGTTTCCTTTCATTAAATTATAACCCTCCAAATAAAGATAAACCAAAGATTTAAGATAGTCATCAATGGGGAGGCAAATATTGGTATTGAAAAAAGAAGTGGAAACTGAAAATGAGCTTGGGAAGCATGAACTACCTAGATTGCATCACATGCATACGCAAAAATGTATTTGACACCTCTCTTATGAAACCAATAAATTGATATAATCGGAATATCTGTACTGTGCATCTTTCCATAAATCCTTTTAGATTGCCATGCCCAATTCCTTTAGCTTCAAAAACAGTCCTAGAAGTCTAACAGTAGAGCCATACTGTTCCCACCAACCACACTATGTAACTCTGCATTCATGCAAGTTCTGTGATAAATTCTTCTAGTTTTTATCTTACACTTAAAATATGTTATAGAATGATAATTTGTAATATTTGAATAGTTACCTATAGTAATATAGAACATCGTTATAAAAATTTCATGTTCTTTAAGCTGGAATTTTAGTTTACAAATCTAGATACACTTTTATGGACTCTGGAGGTGTGACAAAATGCATATTTTTTTCAGTGACAGAGGAAATTTATGTTATTGTGTGTAAATCATGCAAAATTCCACTGGCATTTTTTTGCCTGGAAAGTAGACAAAAAAGTTAAATAGTTTCATCTTACTTTTTTTTTTCCTCTTCCTCTTCAGGTTTCTTCAAGATATAGAAAAATGTCTTTTAAAATTTCAGTTAATGAAAATAGTTTTCATTGTTTTAAAGCATTTAGTTCAGAGAACACTGGTAAATGATACATGTTAGCTCACTTGAGCTGAAATAACATTATGAAAGAAATAAGCAGTAATGTTTGCCAATATTTACAAACACTGAAATACTTATCAAAACTGCTGCTAATTAGAACCACAAAAATGCAGCTAAAATACTCTCTCCTTTTTTTTTTTCTTTGTAATTGCCACATGTCTAAGTATTCTGTGAGCAAATGAGAAGACAACAAATGACCCGCTAAGTTACCAGATTTGTGCAGGCAACAGTAGCTACCATTTTAGAGAACTCTAGTAATTATAGGATAGCCTCATTGCAGCTAGGTTTCACTTCACAAAAGTGATGATGATGTACATCAGCTCTGGCATGCAGTGAGGGAAAGTTTGCTTGCCTCAGGTGTCCTAAAGTTTTTTTGTAATTTAGATCACTCCAAAGGTTGGTTATTTCCCTATTACCTCTCCAAAGGCCCTCAAGGAGCTATTACTTCAAGAAAAATCCAACCCCTCTTAGGTTCTTTATGAAAACAAAATCAGTGAGGATGGACAGCTTGGAAGATTTTAAAATTACAATTTATCAAGTACATTTTATAAAGAAATAGGATTTCTGAAAACCCCTCTCTGCATCCTACCAAGTAAGTGTAATAAACTATTTTATGATGGCTTGGGAGAAAATAATTCACTAATGAAAAATCATTATCTGTATATTTTATATTGCCTTAATGACATGTCCAGAGCTGTTAAGATTGCTAGTCCCCATCTGAAGAGTTTGGATGTCATTATTCTTGATTTATACGTACCATATATTAATGCTGACTTGGTCTTCAGAGACATGGTGGATGAGCTGTAGGAGGCAATGAGAAGGCTACATAACATTAGGGAGGTTGAGAAGGAGTTAGACGGTTCCAAGCACAGTCTGCGTGGACCCACAGCCAGACAGCCAAAATCTCCCCCAGGGGGATGACTCAGTGGATAAGGAATTGAGTGGGTGGTTGTACTTAAAAAGTTGCAGTCAATGGCAAGTCTCCAAGTGGAGATCAGCGATGAGTGATGTTCCTCAGGTGTCAATATTGAGACTGGCACTGTTCAACATCTTTGTCTGTGACAGGGACAACATGAAGTTGTGCAGTGCAGTCAACACACTGGAGGGAAGGGGTGCCATCCAGAGGGACCTTGACAGGCTGGAGAGGTGGGCCTGTACAAAACTCATGAAGTTCAACAAGGTCAAGTGCAAGGTCTTATACCTGGGTCAAAGTAATCTCAAATACAGACTGAGCGGAAAATGGATTGAGAACAGCCCTAAGGAAGAGGAAAACCTGGGGGTGCGAGTTGACAAGAAGCTAAACACGACACAGCAATATGTGCTTCAGCCCAGAAAGCCAACTGCATCCTTTGCTGCATCAAAAGAAGTGTGATTAGCAGATCAAGGGAGATGATTTTCCTCCTTTACTTTGCTATCATGAGACGTCTCCTGGAGTACTGTGCTCAGCTCTGGGACTCTCAACAAAAGAAGGACATAGGACTGTTTGAGTGAGTCCAGAGGAGGGCCAAGAAGATGAACAGAGGGCTGGAGCACCTCTCCTATGAAGATGGGCTGAGAGAGTTAGGCTTGTTCACCCTGGAGAAGAGAAGCCTTCAGTATGGCATTATAGCAGACTTTGTATACCTAAAGGGGGCTTACAAGAGAGCTGGAGAGGGGCTTTTTATAGAAGCAAGCAGTGATAGACAAGGAGTAATGTCTTTAAACTGAAAGAGGGTAGATTTAGATTAGATATTAGGAAGAAATTCTTTACTGTGAGGGTGGTGAGACACTGTAAGAGGTTGCCCAGAGAAGTTGTGCATGCCCCATCCCTGGAAACGTTCAACACCAGGTTGGATAGGGCTTTGAGCAGCTAGTGGAAGGTGTTCCTGCCTATGGTAGCGGGGTTGGAGGATGATCTTCAAGGTCCCATCTGAATCAAGCCATTCTGTGATTTTATTATTCTATGACTTTCTTTTATATAATTGGAAAAGCATGACATATCTCTTCACTTCTCCAGGCCTTTCCATCATTTAGAAACTTCAGTCAACTCATGTGTGAAACAAAGAGAAAGGGTAAGAAATGTGTAAAAGAACCGAAGATTGAGTAGCAAAGAGCTTCCTCTGTTATGATGTTAATACATTTAATACTTTTGGTTTGTCATAATTTGTGTTCTACATGCTATTTCTCTTTAACATACACTGAGGATTTAAAATTTACAGTTTTATTCTTTCATGTAATATTCTCCTTTATGGCCCTAGCGGGAAAAATCTTTAGCTGAACTGTTTATATTTCCAACAGAGAGAGACACAAATGAAGCTGCATGTCTGTTGATTTTTGAAGAAGAAAGACTTACTGGTTCTAGTTAATTAATGGAGGAGATGAGTATAGACTCCAGAGACAGACAACCTCAAATATTTTTTTTTTAAATAAATAAATATTCACTACTCTGAGATTGTATTAATGGTTAGAAATAGACAAACCCACTTGTAGAAGTGCTTTCATCCTCTTGGACCATTTGTAGCAGTCTTTATAAATAGTTAGCATGACATACTCTTTACTTTCTTCCTATTCAAGGTTGCAACAAATTTCACTGGCTCCCTCCCCATCCTCTAGAAGTGCAACTGTTGCTCTATGCATAGCTAAGCTAATAAAAGGTTTCTGTCTGGACCTCAAGAGTATTGCCTTCATCCAACATTGCCTGATATGATCTCTTTCCGCATTTAAACTTGAACAGAATCTTATCTGAACAAAGCTAGATCATGCATAATTCACCTTCTGTTTCCAACTTCCAGATAACCTATCTCCTAGAAACTAAATTTCTTGTATTCCCTACTGTCGTGGTTCAAACCCAGCCGGCA
>NW_009921007.1:0-8088 GCF_000696875.1 Nestor notabilis
CCCAAGAACACTGAAGCGATCCCAGATGCATCCCTGGGTGAGAAGTGACAGCACAAAGTGCTGTGAGTGCTGCTGCCTGCGCCTCTCCCGCACCCCTCAGCAGCCATGGGAACATGGGGTGCACACGCAAGGGGACACAAACACACATGGACACACGCACATGCATGTGAAAACCCAGCACCAGCTGCTCAGTGTGAAGTGAGGTGGCACAAACAGCTCCCGGCAGCAGGACAGGGCAGCGTATGCTGTAAAAGGGGCTTGGGTCAGGCCTGGAGCTGGTTCGGATGTGGCCCTGGGGGTTGGGTCCAGGCCTGGAGCTGTTTTGGATGTGGCACTGGTGGTTGTGTCCCAGCACAGCCCATGGGCAGCATCGCCTGTGAGTGATCACCATCGCCCATGCAGCCACACACCAGCATCCCAGAGGGACCTGGAGGTCCCTCATCCTCCTCCCAGGGCTGCACTAAGCAGCAGCTCTGGTACCAACAGCCAAAACCACCCTGGAGAGCAGGCTCCGGGCTCTCAACCCCTTTGATCTGCTCTGAAGCTGGTGGCTGCACAGGACAAAGCTGCTCCTCGCTCTGATGAGGCACCGTGGGCTGGTTTTTATCATGAAGGTGCATTTTCTGCCATTGTAAGAAAGGTGAGGACTGAGTAAGAGCCGTGGAACTGCGGGAGAGGGAGGAACACTTGTTAAACCAGAGGCAATGACATAGCCTGGAGCAGCTCAGAAGCACCTTTAACCCTCCGGCAAGCTGGGGCAGGATGGGGGGGGGCTGAGATGGGCTCAGCTGAGCCCCCCAGGGCTGGTCAGGAGGAGGAGGAGAAGGGTTCTGCTGCTTGCAGGGTGCTGCAAGGCAGGACAAGAGCTCCAGGGCACGGATGTGGGACAGGCGGGTGTTGGGTCCATCCATAGGGGCCAAAGGGGATGTTTCTATTGGGGACCCCTCCCCCCCAGGGCAGCCCCAACTTCTACAAACAGGGCTCACTCCAAGCCCAAGGCTGGGACCTGCACCCCAAGACCCGGATGAGGCTTCTCCTCCTCCAGTGATGCTGTGAGTGACCCCAAGAGCTGCTGCTCCCCAGCCCCACAGTGAGTCTGTGCCTCCAAGTGCCACAGTGTGGGATAAGGTGTAATGAAACCAGGTTGGACACAGGGGCTTCTGCGCGAGTGGAAGGTGTCCCTGCCCGTGGCAGGGGGGTGGAACTGGGTGAGCTTTAAGGTCCCTTCAACCCAAACCCGTCTATGGTTCTATGAAGTCTCAGCTTGGAAGATGAGCATCGCTGCAAGACCTTTCCCAACTGTGCATCAGCCCCCCAAAGAGGTTGTGGCCTCCTTGGGAAGGCTCCGAGGCACAGACCATTGTGGTGGGAAGGAGGGAAAGCGTTGGGTAACCCACAGCAGGGACAGGGCAAGGGGAGTTCTGTGCTCACCTCCTTCCAATGGGGATGAACCTCTGCAGGATGAGTGATCCCAGGGAAGCCATCAAGGGCGACAGGAGCCGCTGGTGGTCCCATGCAGTTCATGTCCACGGACTCAGATTTACGCTGCCTCAGACAGAAACAAGCCTCTCAGCAGCCTCCAGTGCATCCTCTGCTCATCTTCGGTCCTCTCCACTGGCAGCACCAGGAAGGAGCAAAAACAGCCTCAGACAAACATGAGCTGCTTCACAGAAGGGTTTTTACTGCCCACAGACCAACCTCCAGCGAGCCCGGAGCAACCAACCCCTTCCCCAGCACCCTGCAACCACCCCCTTCCCCAGCACCCTGCAACCACCCCTCACACCTATAACCTGTACGGACACCCCAGTCCCTGCCACTGCCCAGTGCCCTCTAAAGATCTTTGGCTACTGCCTTGGAGCCCATGGTGGGTGCAAGCAGGAACAGAAGGAAGGAGATACAGGCCTGGCCAGGGGGACTTTGCACCTCAGCACACACCAAGCCAAAGAGCATCCTTGGACCACAGGAGCCAGGGGATCCCTCCACATCCCCCCCAGCCCCACACCAGGACCCATCCTCCTTCCCCCAGGAAAGAAAAAGGCCGCTGCTCGTTTCTGCCTTGAAAACATTTATTTTACAACAGTGGTTTCAGATAACTTAGCAATCTTTATTTTAGTTCTATTCGGACATACGATACACGAATTACCATGCTAGGACAGAAAATACCTCCTCCTCCTCCTCTCCTCACGGCGTGTATGTACAGGAGCTCAGTAGTATCGAGTGTTACAACCCACAGAGTTCAGACAGCCACAGCTACTTACATACAAGTCAAAGTATGGTCCTTTAGTAACATAACAAAATATATATATGTCTATATTATAATTGCTTTGTCAGATGCATTTATAACTTCCACTGTGGGGTGCGGGGGTATTTTTACAGGCTTTTTTCGTGGTTGGAGATGGGCTCCCCCCATCCCAGAGGTGAAGAGCAACCGCAGAGCGTGTCCTCAAGAGGCCAACACAACCAGAGCATGAGGAGTGAGTGACTGCAGGGCCTTGTCACATGCAGGATGAACCCAAACAGCCTCGGATGCCTGTGACAGCATGAACCAAACCTCCGCACCCAGAGAAGGGGTGATGGTGGGAAGGGTGAGGGGGGTGATGGTGGTGGAAGGCTCCATCCGTGATGGACACATGGAGAACTTCAAACATGGCAGCGATAAAGGAATCGCCCCAAAACACTCCCCTATTTCTGCCAGGATGCAGAATCCCCACCGAGTTTCATCTGCCAGCCTAAAACATGAGGCCCAAGGATGCAGCTTGACCCACCGCAATGAGTGACCTGGTGCCTTTACACAGATCTCCACCTAACTTCAGCTTTACAACTCGTAGTAACGCCGGGTCCTCACGATCCCAACCTGCAAGCACTGCAGGCCGGGTCACTGGAGCAGACAGTGCAAACACACCACACTGCTCAGTGCCAACTCGCTCCAGTAAGGAGGGAGTAGATAATTGTGCCCCGGTTTCAAACCACAGCTCTCCCCTGTACTACCTGTTTACACAACAGGATCCTTCCACCGCCTCCTTCGCTGCTTTAACCCAACAGATCTCGCTTGGGTTTATCCTGCAGCTCAGAGGACAAAGCTCCCCCTTCCCCTTGTCCCGCCGGGAGCTCACAGCACGGCTCAGAGCCAGAATCCATGGATTTACCACCAAAGGAAACCAGCAGCAAGCACCAGGAGCACCCACGGCACTACTATATACATCTGGGCATATATACATACATACACACACATGATGTTCAACCCAAAGCCTACAGCGCGGGTCCGGACCTTGCTCTGGAGCTTTGTACTTTGCTGGAGAGTGCAACGTGGTGAAAACCAGGAGGAACCCCCCAAATTGCCACGTTCTATCCCACCTCCAGCCAGGAGCACATCCAGCACATCTCCAACACAAGTCCAAGTCATTCCAGAGCCGGCCCCTGCCCTCCACGGGGTTCCCATCCTTCCTCCAAAGGGAAGCTGGAGCAGAGGGGCCGAGGGGCAGCTCACAGAGTTCAAGTAGATCATTCTGGTTTGGAAGGGGATGAGAAGCAAACGCTACAGACTGGCAGAGAAGGGAGCAGAGAACACGACAGCACTCGAGGACAAATGGCCATTTCATAGAAGAGCTTCCTCTACACACAGACATAGAGATCTATAACTACCAGAAAGTCCCAGATCTATCCTTTGAACACAGGACATGGAACGCTGGCATTTGATTTTCCAATGAAGGTTTTCTCTTCCAGGTTTGGCTTGTGCACAGGTCACAGAGCACTTCCCTCCTGTGGCTTCTTCTCCTAAAGGAAGCATCTTCTTGGAAGGAAAAGGGGAATTTCACTCTTGCTGAGCTCCAGGTAACACTTCATCCTCACGGAGCAGGCCATGAACACTGAGCAGTAAGTACCCTGACACTGTGTTAGCTGTCAGCTCATGTTTCTTTCAAGCTATTAGAAGCAGCTGTTGGTGTGATGATAATGCTGTAAACTAGATGGTTTCCACTATAAGACAGAGAAGCAGCATCAGATGATGAAGCAGGGTAAGTTCACACCGACCTCACACTGAACACTTGCTCTGGGGGGGTTCGTTTCTGTGCTCTGGGATTAATGTCTGTGTAAACAGCATCTGGGATTAAGAACATGAGGTGGGGCTGCAAAAACCTGGCAGGAGTCTCCTGGTTAAACGTGACACCAACATCCACCTGCATTGGGTACAATAAACCTGCAGCACAAATCCATGTCCAAATCAGCTGGGAATATCCAAAGGGCAGCAGCAGGCACAGGGCACAAAGTAGCTGAGAGAAGCCTCTCCCAAGGAGTTGTATAGAAACCCTCTGATATAACCCCCCAAAACTCACTGGTGTCCCTCCCTCCAACATGACTCCTTTATGGATAGGACAGGACCATCTGTTCCACACGGCTCCTGTAGCATTTAGATGACACAAAGGGGGTTGAAGACTCTATTGCTTGCAGGACTTGGGGTTCCTCTGAGCCTTCCTCCTCAGGCTGTGCTCCCCCAGCCACAAAAAGCATCACGTTTGAAGCACTATGAGCACTAATATCTAAAGCAGTTTGAAGACATACGACATCTAAAAAGAAGACTCAAAAGGTGACGTGGCTCTAACACATCTCTGCGTGGAATCTACACCCTACGGACGCCACTGAGGTTGGCATGGATTTATATACAGATAAATATATATGAATCTCCTACAAACATCACTAACAAAATGAAACTGGCATTGGAGGGCTGCAAGGCCCCTTACTTCACTTCAAGTGAAGCGGACAGTTGAGGACAAGGATGGCACAGCAGGTCCTGCACCACCTCCTGAACCAGGAGGGGTGGCACCTGAGCACCCTGCAGCGGGGCAGCCCCTTTCCCTGCTCACCCTAAGCTATGAATGGCTCTTCACGCAACACAGCTCAGGAATAACATCAGTGGTCCTTAACAGCAGCCAGCAGAAGCTCCCCAGATCAGGCTCACTCCTACAAGCACCCGGAAACTGGAGCTGAAGAGGTTCTATGAGCTGGATGGAGGTGGCTGAGCTACCTCAACGCAGGTCTCAGGCAACTTGTACAACACAGGATGGAAAACACATGATCCAACTTTGAAGAAACAAAGAAGACCCCAACCCAGACATCAAAGCTCAAGTTTTAGTTGTGGCAACACCGAGAGCAGAGGTCAGCAGAGCTCAGATGTGGCTGGAAGGACAGGGTAAGCCAGGTAACGGGATGCTGCAGCTCCATCCACTCCAGCTCAGAACTGCAGGCGAGCTCCTGCACCAGGCTTTTAACCACCATTCCCAACACACTTTGCATTTCCTAGGGTTCAGCTTGGCCACTTCGAAGTGCAACTCAGGCTAGAGCCTGGGATGCTCTAGTACATCTCCTACAAGAGCAGCATAAGAGTGGGCATTACCCTATTCACACACCATTTTTGTTTTAAAGAGCTTTCTTGTATCACTCAAGAACTACATTAACACACAGTAATAAACTCAGAGATTACAGACGACCATGGGCAAACTTAAAACAGTTTCAACCCCATGAATATTCATCTAGAACCGTCATTCCCCGTAACTGGGATCTTGGAGTAGCTTCTCTTGGAGCATCTCCCATCACTCCGGCACGTAGCAGCACTCAGACTCATTTACCATTCACCCACAGACACAACTGAGAGGAAAGCTGCCTCTCAGACTCACGCCTTGCTAAGCCAAGAGCTAAACCAGTGCATTTATCCTGGATTCATCCTTCCCAGAGTGGTATAAAACACACGTTGCCTCTAATCCTCATCTGCTGCCCATGTTTCGGTTCTGATGTCCCATCGTACCTCCCACCAGCCTCTCTAGGACAGTGCAAGTAGCCCAGATGGGTTACGAAACAACAGGATTATTCCAAATGAAAACCAGTGACCAGCCCCCAGAGGCAGGAGCAACACCCAGAACAACGAGCTTTATGTTCCCCATCCAGATGAACACAGGGCCATGGAGCACAACAAACTACAGCACGTGGGGCAACAGCCTCTGCCGAGTGACTCTGAGCAACTGTGCTCCTTTACAGAGCCAACCCCCCCCCAAACACTTCATCTCTTTTTAACCAAGAACATCATTTGCACAGATAAAGGCAATTTTAACCAGTGAGTGTTCAGGGGATATTCAGATATTCAAGCATACTCCAGCGTGCAAGAAAACAGCAAGAACAGGCTCAGGCAGAATCTACAAGGACAGCCAAAGGTTTCTGAAGCCTAAACATCACTTCTCATTCCAAGGGGTCAAACAAAGACTTTGAATTAAGGAAGGACCTCAAGCCACATCAGACACAACTGTCCTCAAGGCCACCTGAGAGTGTTTTCCAACCAGAGAAAGCATCTTCCAAGTAATGCTCTTTCTGAACACGAGGGACCTGATGTGGCATCAAAAGCATGCACCAAGCTCATGTGCAGGCAACAAACATGTGCTCGTACCAACAGCTACAGCAAGGCCTGATTCTGCAAACATCCCTCACTCAGCATTGTGTGAAGAACATTTTCTTCTACCCAACCATGTTTGACACGGTCTTGGGACAGGTTTTACATGCTCCATCATCTTCAGATCATGCAAAGAGAGGGTGTGAAAATACGTCCCCTTCCTTGTCTGGTGGTTTTCCTGATCTCAACAGGTGAAAAATGGGAAGGGGAGATGGGGGATACAAAGGGCAGTAGAGACGTTGCGATATAAACCCATGAAGATGGAAATGAAAGAGGCTGTGATCGACCACTCAAAGGGACAAGTCGAGGTTCTCTGGGAGCTGTTCCAGGCCCCAACTCTGTCTCATCCAAAGCAGGATTATTGACAACAAAACCAGACCAGCAATCCAGGAGCTGCCTAAAACGCCCTTTTAGCAGTTAAATCTCAACAACCCAGTTCCTAGAGCAGTATTCAAGCATGATTTGGTACAGAGAACTTTTCAGTGGTTTCCCCATAGTTGTTCTGAGGAAAAGAAGAACACTGTGTAAACAAATGGAGACACGAGACAATGTGCAAATTATACAATACAAACACAAAGTGGTTTTGCTCTTAAAAACCCATTTCAGTGATCCACCAAGGTGCTCATGAGAAAATTAAAGGGCTGGTGTTGTTACAGAAGCTTTAAAATGACACATAATATCCCATTTGTCTACTAAAATCTCCGATTATTGGGACAAATCATTCAACCCCCCCCTATTTTTTAAACATTTAAGCTGTTACCTACTGTCTGCATTTCACTCAGTGCAAACCAGTTCACCAGTTGGCTTTTAAGATTCTCATGCACTCCAAAAGAAGCTGCACTATCTGGTCTTCAGCATTCCAAGACAAGACTGAACTCAAAGCAGAACTGAACTGTGCTCGAGGTGCAAGTCCCACCGGCGCCACCAAAGGAGCCGGATCCCAGTTGGGTTTGTGGCAAACTGGAGTTTGGGGGTACACTGTCACTGGAGGTCGCCTCGCACATACAGAGCTGTTCATCAATGTTATGGGTCACAGACTGGAAACTCCCCTTTGCGTTTTTCAAGGTAGGTTTATTTAAGCTGAGAACCAGCATTAGAGTGAGCTCCAGCTCTGCAGGACTGGCGGTTTTTGGTTCTTGGCTTTGTAAACGTGCTTAGGGAACAACGCAGGAATGGAAGGAGGAATAAAAGAATTGGCTTGTTGCACTCAAATGAAAATCATGAGCTTTGAAAGGTCTTCGCCAGCGCAGCTGTACAGAAGAGTGGTGGCTTCTGCTTAAATCTCATTTTTAGGCCAGTACCACTGCTTAAAATGCAGAATGTCTCCATCACACTTATATCGTGACAACTCAATACATTACACCACAGACATTTAACGTAACTCCGTACATGCTATAAAAAAATAAGGAAAGAGAAAAAGAAAAAAGAAAGAAAGGAAACCAGTAAGACCGTAGCTAAACTGCTTTAAATACTGCATGCTACAGCACTCCACGTGTCATCCAGATACGACACTGAAAGGTGACAAAAGGCTGAAGGGATTACAAAATCTTGTCGGCAGGTTGGAAAGCTGCCTTCTTACTGTGGCAGAATTATTCCCCCTCCCCATTCTCTACTTCTAATGTTCATGATTCTAGTGTTGAGTTGGCCATGTATAT
>NW_009921008.1:0-1022 GCF_000696875.1 Nestor notabilis
AGCGTAAGAGCCGCGGGCCGGGCTGCACCGGGACCTGGCGGGGCTGTGCCGTGTTACCCTGACGGTGCCTTTAGCACTGCCGTTATTTGGGGTTGTTTGTTTGGACACGGTTGAGGCGATTGAATTGTTGAGACGATTAATACATACAACGATATCATCCTCGCCGCTCCCCCTCCGCAGAGCTGTACATCTCTCTGTATCTATATCTAGTTATTTTTATATATACTCTTATATCTGCGTCTATCTTTATACAGCCGTGTCTATATTTCTCTCCATCTGTATCTGTACCGATATATCTATATTTATGTACCTCTATATTCACATTTTTACCTACCTATTTCTATACCTATATACCGATATCTATATATTTATGTCTATATATCTTTACATTTTTGTTTTCTGGCTATGGTATCTGTTTAGTTTTATATCCCTATTTCTCTGTATCTGTATCCTTATGTCATCTCTTTCTGTATCATCTGTGTCGGTATCTGCAGGTTGGTATTGGCACAAGCCGACCGCGTTTCTATTTTCAGTGCAATTCTCGTAATTTTCGGTAGTTTCTTTCCCTCCCGCCGTTATTTTCTTTTATTTTTTGTTTTTTCCCCCCCCCCCCGCCGTTATTTGCAGGTGAATTTCTGGAGTGTAGGTTAAAAAAAAAAGAAAGAAGAGCCTGGAATAATTCCGTTGCAAGTTTGCCGGCGGCTATCGCTGTGGGCACGGGGGGTAATTCCGCTCCCATCCTTTTCCTTCTTGTTTTCGCCAGTGCTCCCGGGTGCTTCCCCCGGGGTGCGCGGTCCGGGGGTTCGCTGCTCTCCGCGGTTTGGGGGTGGCTCACACGGCGCCGCATCAACGAATTTGAACGAATACTAATTTTTTTCGTCCCAAAACCGGTTTCGGGAGGCAGCGGGGCCGTCGGGGCGGCGGCTGATGGGGGTTACCTCCCCGCAGAGATCCCGCTGTGCGCCGGCTGCAACCAGCACATCGTGGACCGGTTCATCCTCAAGGTCCTGGACCGGCACTGG
>NW_009921009.1:0-258 GCF_000696875.1 Nestor notabilis
CTCCGGGAGCAAAAAGCGGGCGGAGAGCAGTGAGGAAGAGACCCTGCCACGCATGTATGAGACTGGCACCGAGTTCTGCCCCTATGCCAGCTTTGTCAAGTACCTCTCCAAGCGCAACCCGCTCTGCAAGGCCTTCTTCCAGCGCCCACGGGACCACTGCAGTGAGGGTGACATCACTTGGTACGAGAACAAGGCCATCGGCAAGAATCTCTTGGGCACCCGTATGCAGATGCTCTCCAAGGCAGCCAAGCTCTCTAA
>NW_009921010.1:0-3493 GCF_000696875.1 Nestor notabilis
TCCTCTCGGGAGATACTCACCTCGGCAATATTATTGTGCTTATTTCTTTACTGATTAATACTTTTTCTGGTTTTGGGTTAGAAAGGCCACTCTGCTCTTTCCTACAGTCTCACAGAAGAACTTCTGCTCTTCTGTGTAGAAGTGTAGAATGTGCTCTGCATGTCTTGGACTTTCGGACTTGGGTAGCACACCACTAAGATTTTGAGACTCTCTGAAATACCTGCATTATTACAGGAGTCACCACATCGCAGCATCAACCTGGCAGCCTGGCTGTGTCATCTCCACAGGGGAAGGGTAAGCAAGATGAGTTCTTGGCTGCTCTTGCTCTCAATGGTTTGGCAGACATCTGCCTTTGGCAGCAGTCAGGCAGTAAGAACATGCTAACTCGCCTTGCTCATGTCTCAAATGTGGCCAGTGCTGAGGCCTGGATGCCAAATGATGTCTGGCTGCTTGCTGCTCCTGTCTCCTGCCATCTGCACTCTGTGGCAAGGCTGGCTTGGAATGAGCAACTTCAAGCTGCTTGCAGTGGCTGGTATACAACAGGTGGGTACTGCATGCTGCCTATATGTTAGATACCAGCTTCTTACCCTAGGCATCTCTTGAAACATTTGGGCTGGTGTAAGAACCTGAAACAATGCAATGTTTCACACAGAAAATCCTGAAGATGCATTTGGTCTACTGACCACTCAGAGTAAAATTTTACCTTCTTGTGCTGGCATGGTTAAAGTGATGAAATTTAAGAAGTCCAAATGCTGGATTCTGCTTCTGGGACAGAGTAATGCCAGGCACAAGTATAAACTGGGAAAGGAGTGGCTGAAGAGCAGCCCTGAAGAACCTCATCTGGGGGTGCTGGCTGACAGCAGGCTCAAGGTGAGTCAGCAATGTGCCCTGGCAGCCAAGAGGGCAAACCACATCCTGGGGTGCATCAAACACAGTGTAACAAGCAGTCAAAATGGGTGATTATCCCGCTGTATGTTCTGAGACCCATGATTTAAGAAGGATGTTAAGGTCCTTGAATGTGTCCAGGGGAAGGCAACAAAACTGGTGATAAGGCTGGGAGGCATGTCCTATGAGGAGCCGTTAAGGACGTTAGGTTTGTCTGCTTGGGAGAAAAGGAGGCTGAGGGGTGACCTCATGGTGCTCTACAGCTTCCTGAGGAGGTGAAGTGGGGAGACAGGCGCTGATCTCTTCTCCCTGGGAGCCAGTGATAGAAGACATGGGAATGGTTTAAAACTGTGCCACAGGAGGTTTAGGCTGGGCATGGGAAACATTTCATTGCTGAGAGGATGTTCAAACACTAGCACAGGCTTCCTAGAGGGGTGATCAATGCCCCAAGCCTCTCAGTGCTTAAAAGACATTTGTACAATGCTCTTAATAACATGTTTTAACTTCCAGTCAGCCCTATATTGGTCAGGCAGTTGGACAAGATGATCCTTATAGGTTCCTTCCAAACGAAATATGCTGTTCTAGACTATGCTATGCTATACAATACTTCTTTATTGTATTTTTTAAAGGCTGACTTTTTTTGTCCTAAATAAACCCATTAATTGTGTGGGGGGTTTAGCTATGTAAATGCATCTCTCCCTGTTTCAATGTACCTTCCATTAGGATGCTCTTAAAGTTTCCTGCCATCTTGTCTTTTCTGTAGTCACTTTCTCCTCCATTCTGCTCTAAACTATTTCCTTCATATTGATAATCCTTTGAAAGTTCATTGCCTTTACACTTTCCCTAAGGAAGTCACCTGCTCTTCTGCTTGAAATCTAATTGCAGTTCTCACAGTTCCTCAGTGGAGATCCTAGACTCCCTGCCTCTATTAAATCCTGAATTCTATGCAGAAGTTGAGTCATCTCCTGTCCTATAGGCATCAAAAATAAAGCTAGAAAAACAATTTCAAACTGATATATTCATGTTTCTCCAGTGCTGTTTGATTTGACCAAAATCTGCCCTTTTTGTATGCCAAATCCTGAAGCCTGTAACTTAAATTCCCTGAAAGCAATAATAGAACTGGGAGCAATGGCTATAATTAACACTTCACGCCTCAAAAATATTCTGTCATTAAAATAGAAAAGCAGCAGTTGGGAGCTGGGTGGAGTGTTGTTATTTTTGCTAGGGCTAAAATATAATCAACTTTGAATAAAAGGTGAAAGGAAAAAATTAAATACTGGAAAAATCTGAGAGCAGTTGACAACATATGCCAATACCTGCTCAGAGAAGTTATTTAAGGATTGGAACTAGAGAAAATGAAATTCCCTTTGGAGAAAGAAGGACAAGAAGGAAGTATAGTTGCCAAAATAAAAGAATGCTACCTCTGAGTAACAGTCTCTTAGCTGCTTAGGTACTCTCCTAACTAACCAGCAGGGAATGAGAGGCAAACAAGAGACTCAGACATGTTAGCAGAGCTATCAACAACCTCTGGGGAGTTCACAAAATGCAAAGTGCTCTTCAAGTAAGCTAGTAAGACCTGGGCACCCAGATCCCCACTGTTAAACTCTGTCACCAGTATTAGGATGCAGTTATATTTGCTATCACATTATTACTGATTTATGAATCCATCTGACTACAGTTTTGCATTAAATACATTTACAAACTCTTCTGTGAGTGTTTTACCTCTAGGAACTTGCCATTTAATAGAAATGTTGCCTCCTACAGCTGGAGTGTTGGAATGGAAGGATACAGGTTCTTTAAGAAAGATGAGGAGAGGGTGTCATCATCTATGTCAAAGACCAGCTGCTGAGCATAGAGCTCTGCCTCGAGATGGATGAGGATCTGACTGAGAGCTTATGGCTCAGGATTAAATGAAGGGTGGGTACAGGAGACATTAAATTGGGGGTCTACTACAGGCCATCCGACCAGGAGGACCAGGAGGATGAGGCCCTCTATAGAGAGATAAGTATTGCCTCACATTCACAAGACCTAGTCCTCATGGGGGACTTCAACCACCCTGGTATCTGTTGGAGGTACAACACAGAAGGGCACAACCCATCCAGGAGATGTGCTGACAACAACTTCCTTCTCCAAGTGATAGAGGAATCAATGAGGAGAGGGGCTATACTGGGCCTTGTTCTCACCAAAAAGGAAGGGCTGGTGGGGAATGTGAGGCTGGAGGGCAGCCTTAGCTTCAGTGACCACAAAATCGTGAAGTTTGAGGCTCAAGTAGGAAAGACAGCCACAGATGAATGATGAACATTTTTTTTTCTATAAAGAGAAAGGATTTTGTTGACAGCAAAAATAAATATATTCACCCTGCATCTTCTGAGGGTGTCTATAGTACTGAGGGAAACAGTTGTGATAATTGCATTCAGACACCGTTGCTCAAACCAGCACAGGGAATATTAGTCCCTCTGGAAATCCAGCAAATTCAAAAAAGTCATGCAAAAGTTTCCATCATTCTTCAGCTGGAAGGAAAAAGGATAAGGCAGCTGACTTGTTCACAACATGACAACTAACAGCCAGGCAATAACAATATGTCCTGGGTTCAGCTATAGCAGTCATT
>NW_009921011.1:0-26054 GCF_000696875.1 Nestor notabilis
GTTGTGGGGAGGCGGGTCCGCCTCGGAGCTCACGTCTCACCTCTCCCTGGTGGTGTTTGTTTAGTCGCTGCCCTCATGCACTGTGCTTGCTCTGCAGCCATTTCCAAGCTGTGGGGACTGCTGTCAAGGAGGATGCCCTGGAGCTGATGATGCACGGTGGGTATCCGCTCTTTCTAGCTGAAGTAGGAGTAATGGGGAGGTTGCTCTCCTTTGGCAGCTCAGTGATGATATAAAGGCTAATGTGACTTGACCAGCTGGGTTGCACCCTCAGCCGATTCCAGTAATACGGGCCTGTAATCTTGGTGGACAATGCTGAGCTGTGTATGTTCGCTGTAAGGGCAGGCCGACAAAAATTCCCCTTCTCCGCATCCCTGGAAAATACATCTTTGGGATGCATCAGCTCTGAGTGAGTGTTTCCATGAGCTGGCAAGGGGCTGTGGGGATAGGATAGGCCAATGAATCCAAGGTTTGGGTTGTAGGGAGCAGCCCACATTATAGCTGGTAAGATGTGAGCACACATCTTTGGTAATCTGACGACTGCTCTAAGTCTCCGAAAGAGAGGTCGGCTGAGGGGCCTGGCAAGGAGTGCTCATGACTTTCTGCTTTTCTTCAGTGGTATCCCATCATTCCCATGAACTTCCTGCCATCTTGGGTGATTCTGGGCTGAGCCATGCAGACCGCACTGCTCACCTCAATGCTCTCAAGATGAATTGCTACTTGCTGACTGGCCTGATGGACGCTTTTGAAATGGAAACCTTCAAGAGTGGTTTGTTGGAGGTGGGGCCTGGGGGAAGATAAGGTCATAACAGTAGGAAACATGTAAGCTTGCTGAACTCTCTGGTATCTCTCTGATGTTATATCAGAGCATGATGCCGTAGGCTTAAATTATAGGTTTAAACTAACAATAATATGTATGACTTTAACATAGTAAAATACAGCAAACTGTTCTAACTCGCTGACACGGAGGGAGCAAGGAATGTCCAGCTGACAGGGGAGGGAACATCATAGGACTGATAACTAAGGAGGCAATAAATAAGAGTAAGGATGCTAGCCTTCAGGATTACAGAGGCTGGAACAGAACAAAAGCAAGGACATACCACTAACTGAGCACTAGGACCTTGTGGGCATGCACAAGCACTGAGGTCAGTCAGTGAATACAGCGAGGAAGACTGTAAGCGACCACCAGAGACCCCCTCTCTGCAATAAAGAATGCTGCTTTCTAAAACTCCACATCGAGTCTTAGAGAGTTTCTCAGGCTGACTTTTGTGGTAACAATGTGGAGTACTGGTGTTTCTATGAAACTGTACATGGAACACAGCTAAAGGAACAATGCTGTAGCATATAAGTAATTTTCTTTTCAGAGGGAAGCAGGGTGGTGATGGTGTTTTTTCTGTTGTCAAGCTGCTGATGTATTGCATTTTGTAATCTTCTTTCTAGAACAAGAAGAACCATACCAAGACCTCTGGATCCCTATGGGAAGAGGAGAGGGAGCCGCTTTTACGGCTGATCACACAGCTGCTGCAGCTGGATCTCCGTCAGCTTTGGGGTGGTTCAGTGGTGGAAGAAGAATTTGTCAGGTATGGGATGGAATGGATGTAGAGATGGGATGAGTGACTGATTTTCTGGAAGAGGGAGTTAAATGTTAAATCTGCCACTGAGGTGGTATTACAGCCCTCTGCAGGGTGCAGGTTGCTGGGAAACTGAGGAAATTGTCTTGAGGCAAAAGCAATGTGTTTAGGAACCGCTTCCTTTCCCCATGTAGGCGTCTCAAATTTAGATGCTATTCCTCATTTTCTTAAGGATACTGGAATATATCTGGTTTGAGAGAAATGCAGTGTGTTAGAATGATGTTGGTGCAAGTTGTGATTGTGAGTTTTGCTGTCTCTCTTCTGTGACTTTAGCTTAATGACAGGAAGCTCCTACCGTATCCTGGAGAATTCAGCTATCGGTCTTCAGAAGTACCGGGCCACACGGGAAGCTGTGACACATCTGCTTGCTGTAGCCCTGGTTCACTATGATCACATGTTCAGTGAGTTCCTGCTCTTCTGCCTTGTTCCTGAGGACATTCCCAGTTGCTTTCCCTGACCTCTTTCTTCCTTCTCACGTGCAAAAGATGCCACTCTGAAGATCACACAGATGCTGCAGCACTTTGAGCATGTAGGTGCAGTGTTTGCACAGGCAGTAAGCCTCTGGGTTAAAGAGTATGGTCTGAAAAGCCTGGTGGGTGAGTTGCTAAGGTGAGAAAAATACCCCAAGGCTTGTCCTTCTATCCCTAGCAATTTGAGGCACCCTATTCCTTATTTTGTCTTTCTTTGCAGGGAAGTGGGACAGATATGTCCTCAGGATCTGGCTCATGATGCTTCTGCGACCAAAGGTTATGCCGTCTTTATAACTGAACTGGCTGAACAGATTCCAGCTCTGGTGCTGTCAAACATGAGCGTTCTCCTGCGTCACTTGGATGGCGAGGTACATTCCCGCTTCCAGAGAAGCCAAGTGGTGATGTTGCAATCCAGTTTTTCTGTCTGAAAACAGAACCTCTTTCACGGAGATCAAATAGCCAAAGCATGCTCTTACCTAAAAGACGCAAAGGAAACAGAAACCATGACATCTTTTGTCTGGTTGTCACTCTCACATATCAGGGAACAGGAGACTGCTTACTGTCTGAGATCCCAGCTGCTCACTCTTGTTTTTCAGTACTTAATGAGTTTGTCATTGAGTTACTTTTTCTTAATTTGTTCTTAAAAGCCATTAAGTGTTTCTCAGTTCTTAGCTTCTGTGGACCTAGCTGGAAAGCAGGGTTGGATTACGCTGTCTTGCGGGCAGTCATGTTCACCCGAGGTTAATACAAAATCCATAATGGAGAAATTCACTTAAGGCTGGGGCCTGGGCCTTAGAAGGCCCAAATTCTGGGTCATACTTCCCCTTGACATATCAAGTTACGTATTTTTGTCTGTTCGTGGTTCAACAGCTCTCCTTTTTGCAGAGCTACATGATGCGAAATGCCATTCTGGCAGCTATGGCAGAAGTGCTGGTGCAGGTACTGAATGGTGACCAGCTGGAGGAAGCTGCCCGTGGCACTCGGGACCAGTTCCTGACCATGCTGCAGGCCCACGTCTGTGATATCAACAGCTTCGTGCGCAGTCGCGTGCTGCAGCTCTTCACTCGAATCGTTCAGTGCAAGGCAAGTCTGTGCTAGGGAAATGGTGCTGCTTTAGTCGTCCCTTCCCCTGCTGTGTTTTCTAAGGAATTTCTGTCACCCTGCTCTTTGTTTACAGAGACTGGAGTTGAACAGAGAAAGGTATTGTCCCTCTGTAGTGTGGAGTCTGTGGCTCCTTGTTCTCAAGAGACCAAAGGTTCTAGGGGTGAGGGAACTGGGGAACACAAATTAAATGCTGTTTTTCATTAGTGGGACAGACTAGAAGGAAGAGCACAGTATGCAAGCTGGTTTTGGACATTGGTATGGGAAAGCGTCACCCTTGCTAGATAGATTAAGACTCAACAGATAATCTAAGTCCTTGCTTTTGACAGAGGCTGGACCAGAAGATATTCAGAGATCCCTTCAGACCTAGACTTTCCTATATAAATCTATAATCTATGCCTTTTAGTACATTAATACATCTGCAGTAAAATAACTTTTTCTGAGTCTCTCAGCCTTCTTAATAACTTTGTCTCTGCTCTCATTTTGTATTAGGCCCTGCCTCTGACTCAGTTTCAGTCTGTGGTATCGCTGGCTGTTGGGCGTCTTAAAGACAAAGCTGTGGTAGTAGTTAAAAATGCGATCCAGCTCCTCATTGCGTTTTTGTCCAACAATCCCTTCTCCTGCAAGGTAATTGACTAGTATGATGGATAGACTAGATGTCTGTCTGCAGGCTGAATATCTGCAGTGTGCTATAACCAGGGTAGCAGCCTTTCTGAGTCTTGTGGGAGGGACAACATAGCCTTTGATTCTGCAGGTGGGAGTTTTCTGGTTCTCCCACGTTCAGATCTTGCTTTCTCTGGCTCTGTCCTCACTTGGTGTAATTGATAGGTATGCTGAAGGTCAGGAAGGATATGTTTGTGGGAGAACCTGCAGCAGTTTGATTTGAATCCACTGTGGGGTTTCTTAGGATCAGAATTAGAACACAGCTGCAGCTGTGTGTTTATAGCTGTACTTTCTCCTGGTCTTTTGAGCCTCGGACTTACAATTTACAGCCATTCTCATTCTCTAGGATAATGGCCAGAGTCTACTATTCCAGGGTTATGTGAAGGGTTTGACAACTTAAAGTGGGAAGTGGAAGAGAAAGGGGAGTTGTAGCCTTTCAGAAAAAGAAAGGATGAGTAACATATTTCTTCTCTTTCTGGCATCTTCAGCTAAGCTCTACAGACTTGAGTGAGCCACTGAAGAAAGAAGTGCAGAAGCTGCAAGAAATGAGGGATCATAGCAGATCCGTAGCAGGTAATTCCCCTTCTTCTTCTTTCTCGTTCCCAGGGCATACCAGGGTTTATTTTTCCTTATCTTAAATTTTCTCCTGGGTTGTGGTGGCTTCTATCTCAGATCTTACTGGTGTGAAACAGTGGGTCCAGGTAACAGGGATTAAATTCAAAACAGGTTTTCATACTGTAGTGTTATAAAAGGGCAATATCAATATCCATATCTAGGTCAACAGTCCATTTAGCTAAATATCCTATTTTCAGGGCAAGAACTGAAATTACCTATGAGCACCCTCCCAGGTTTCCATTTTCAACCATTCAATGACTGCTTGAGCCATAATTTCGGTCAGATAATAATTTAAACTTGATTAGCCTTGAACCTGGTGCTGCCTACAAAACAATATCAGATGATGGTTCTCTCTTACCTGTCAGGTTTACCCTTAGTAATTTCTTTTTTCTTTTTTTTTTTCTTGTCTATTCTTACTGCAGTGTGGATGGGATCAGCAATGGGGATAGTACCTGCTGGGGGAGGAAAGGGAAACAGAGTTCCTAAGTTCCAGATTAGTTTCTCTCCCCATTTAGGATGTTGTTTGGGTCTCCATGTTCTTCATTCCCTCTGGTTTTTGTTTGTGGTTTATTTTTATTTTTTTTTAGTAGGTCCAGTGGTCACCCCAGAGGAAGAGTGGGAAGCAATGCTGCCAGAAATTAGGGCTGCCATACAACAGCTCTTTCAACCACTGCAGGAAGGGGAAGAGGAGGTGCTGGAAGTTGAGGAAACAGTGGAGAGTACATTGGAGCAAATCACTGGGCTGCTGAAGAAGCTGAACTACAAGTAAGAAGGCTCTGTAGTTTGAGAGAGTGTTTATCCCAAGGGATGTGTTGGTTTCTTGTTCTCTGTTCAAGAAGGGGTTTGAGCTCCAGGGTAGAGGGATAATTTCCAGTAGCATTAACTGTAGGAAGACATTGACATGGGCACCCAGCACAAGATATGGGCAGGAGATGCTTTCCCAGGTGTTCAGGGAAAGTTGGATGGTTTCCCTTGTGTTGTGCCCTGATGGGTTGCTGATGTTCTTCTCTTGGGCAATGTCATTGTCCAGGAGCGCAGCCCGCCTTACACAGAAGGCCCTGTGTCGCTTCCAGGGGAAGGAGCCCTTCAGCAGCCTTATGGAGGAAAATGAGGAGGCTACAATCCTGGGTGTTCTGAAGAGACTTTACACAGGTAGATGCTTCACATGGTTATCTCTCTTCCTTAAGATCAAGCTGGTGCCAGAGCTAGACTAAAACCCTCTGCAATGCCCTGTCCCTCCTTCTGACTTGTGGGGCTTAGTCTGTGTCTGTGTGTACTTGACAGCTGAAGATAGAGCTGCACCATCTCTGGATCATTTTCTCCTCTAGTGGCCTGGCATTTTGGCTTGATCACATTAGTCCTGTTCTTGATTTCTGGTCTGAACAGTCCCGTGTTCCCAGTAGAAGTGCATTTCTGATGCTAGGGAGAACTAGCCTTTGCCTTCCCCCTACTCTGCCCTGATTTTCCCTTTTAAGGCCTTTAGGGAGGTGTCAAGTTCAGAGTAATCCCTTCAGCATTTTAATAGTGTTTACCCCAACTGGACCATTCCTGTCTCCACCTGTGTTTTAAGTTGGCATTTCTGTGGTGCATCACATTGTAGTACTGGAACTTGCTCTACAGTATGCTGAGATGTTGTCTTTGTAGCCAAGTCTGGTGGGAGAATTTGGATTTTTGTCTCCTGGCTCTTGGAAGGTGTCACTATGGAGTGGAGAGAGAAGGGTTAAAATGCCCTGAGCCATGTCTGTTTCTCTTGTACCTTCCGTACTGCTCATAAAACAAGTGTTCATGCTGTGCAGGTTCGTGCCCAGGTGAGAACAGCGAGGATCCTCCACATGGCAACAATAGTCTTGAAAATGAAGACGCTGTACCAGAACAGCAGTCTCAAACAGAGCTGATCAAACAGGAGATGTTGGTGCAATACCTGCAAGATGCTTACAACTTCTCGGTGAAAATCACTGAAGCCCTGAACCTGATCAGCAAGTTGATGTATGAAAACTGTGTCTCAGGTGTGTGAAATAATCACATGGCTCCTTTCCCCTGTTCAGCATTTCCAGATCTTTCCTCTTGCTGAAGAGTTGATACGGGAGTAGTGCAGCTCCAGGGGAAGGGGAAAAGGTTGGAGGAACTACTTTTTATGGAACAGATGTCCCAGGCACTTCCAGGATATCAGAAAAGCAAGCACTGTCTAAATGGCTGTCATGAAAGGGCTGTGTCAGAGCATGAATGGGCTTTTCAGGAATCTGTTGTTTTAAATACCAAGGTTAAAAATGTTTTTAAAAGCCAGGTGACCAAAATGACTTAATTTATGGAAGCTTCATCTCAGCTAAGGTTCTCCCAAAGTAAGCATGCCCAGTGAAGCTGGGTTCTGTTACCCGCTCAGTGCCCTGATGCAGCTTCAGGTGTTATGCTGCCCACAAGAGGGAAGCTGGGAGCTTGTCTTGTCCACTTCACCTTTCCTTACAATTTATTCTGTATCTAAAAGTGATCCTGATCAAGAGGTGCTATGGCCTGCTCCTCTTTAGAGCTATAGTTGAAGGTGGTGATGAGTAGAACTTTGAATATGGTCTCTGTGCTCTTCCCCTAAATGCACTGCATTAGATTTAGCTGTTAACCTGTGCCCATTTCCTCTAGGAAGTCTGTTTTTGTACTAGTGACCCCTTTCTGACTTCAGCAGGCAGTAGCAGTGATCTTGGATGTTTGTAGGGCTTGCTGTGAGAGCAGTATGCATATGAGTATGTTTTAATGGGCTCTCTAATGGGAAAAGAACTGCACTAATGCAACTGTTCTCTCTCTGCAGTGGTGCAGGAAGCCATTGAGTTCTTTGTGACAGTCTCGCAGTTTGGTGTGTCTGAGGCACTGACTGGAGTCCGCAGGATGCTCCCCCTCATATGGGCAAAAGAGCCTGGCATTAAGGAGGCTGTGCTGAATGCCTACAGGCGGCTCTACCTGAGCCCCAGCGGGGATTCAGAGAGGTATGGCTCTTATTCCTCCCCCCTTTTCTACTGGGGAGCTGTTGGGAATAGATGGAAGAAGAAATCCAATTTGTCCCACTTCACTCTGAGCTGAAATGTGAGGTTAGATATCTGAGTATCCCAGTCTTCCTTGGGGACCCACTGCTGAGCTTCTGTTCTTGGTTTGTCACAGTGTTTGTGCGTAGGAAATTCATGCAGCAAAACTCCATATGAGACCTTATGAAAGGAGAAATGGAGAATTACTTTAAACTGTTATCAGGCACTCTCAGTTAACATGCCACTCTTATCCAAAGCACTGCACCAAGATACATGTGTCCAAATTATCTGGGTAGGGTCTCTGTGATAGGTAACAAAGGGTGCCAATTATGAATGTTCATCTGGTCAGCAGGCTTCCTGATTGGCAACAATAAACTGATTTTCTTGGACAGCTCTTTCAACCCTTTTGGGTTGATTATGGTTGATTATTTGGTTGTTGATTATGGAATCATCCCATGTCTAAGTCTTGCATACTTCTGTGGGCAAAGTTGTTGCCTAAAATTCTATTTTGGGTTTCTAATGGCTGTAGTCATCCTTTGGGATAATGAGAGTTGTACAATATGGTCTAAAGTTGGAGGTATTTTTCTGTTACCAGAGCTGGCTTTTTGCTGACAAGTCATGCATGCTGTGGCCTTATCTGAGTATGGGCATTCTGCTTCTGATGTACACAACACATTCCTCAGTGTTTACTGCCAGTGGTGCCCTTGGTTTTTCAGTGTACATTGTTTCTTTATCCCTTGCGCTATACAAGGTTAGTTGTTGTTATCGTTTGGGTGCTTTCACACACATTTCTATTTATATTTCATTCAGACCAATCGTAAATCTGTTTGTGACAAATCTCTAAGCATGGTAGATGAGAGGATGTTAACGGGGTCTTTGTTGCTGATCCTTATTGAGGATTTAGGGGTGGGAGCTGGGTACCACTTGCATGCTTGCTTCTTCCACACTAGAAAGGAGCTGTGTCTCCTCTCCTCACTTGCTCTTTTTTCTTAGCATTTGCCCACATGTATAATCCTGTTGGATATACATGCTCTAAGACAAGTGTGATCCATGGTGAGATGCACCATACTTCACCCTCATTTGTACCATCAGGGCGATAAAAAGCACCTACTACTTCTTATTTCTTCTTGATAGTATTGCCTGGAGATGACTCTCCCCCAGTTTGAGCTCTGGCTTTATTTGTTCATAGACAGATTTTCAGTTTCTTATGCTCTAGGGAATAGTACTTTGACTTGTGGTTGAGAGCAAACTGGCAAGTGGCTGGTGAGTGCCTCTTGTTGGGTTTTTGAGGACTGAAAGGAGCAGAAGTGCACAAGGCAGTCGACTTTTGAGCCTGTGTCATGCTTATTGGCACTCGAGCTGGGAGACTTGAAGATCTCCAGCTTGTGGGGTGGGAAGTTTTCCTGTCCCCAGGGATCAGCTCTGTTGTCTAATAGATTTTCTCAGCTCTATGAATAGGAAAGTAATTGCGACAGCTGCTTTTTCTTTTTAATATATATTTTTTAATAGTTGTATTTTCTTTCCCCGCCTCAAAGGGCCAGGGTCCAGCACTTGGTGCATTCTCTCTCACTCATCATGGTGGATGCATCGCTAGGAACAATACAGTGCTTAGAAGAAATAGTGAGTACTTGTATTGCCTGGGTTTGTGTTGTATTTGTGCTTTAGACGTCTATTAAAATGGTAGTCACTGCAGTTAATGTCTCTGTTGGCTTGAAGTCCATTCTCCTCTGCCTCTCCCTACTTGTTATATTGCATAGAATCGACTCGGTTGGAAAAGACCTTTAAGACCATCAAGTCCAACCATTCCCCAGTACTACCAAGGCCACCACTAAACCATGTCACAAAGGGCCTCATCTACACATTTTTTTAACTCTTCTAGGGATGGTGATTCCACCACTGCCCTGGGCAGCCTGTTCCAATGCCTGATCATCCTTTTGGGGAAGGAATTGTTCCTCATCTCCAGTCTAAAATGTCTCTTGCAGATCTCGGAGTTTGTGCAGAAAGATGAAATCAAGCCTGCTGTGATCCAGCTGCTTTGGGAGCAGTTCACAGAAAAATCTCAGTGCTCCTCACTGGAACGACGTGCTGCTGTGATGCTGCTGGGGATGATGGCACGGTGAGTCCAGGGACCCATCTGATCATGGCAGTGGGAGAATATAAAGGGAGTCGATTTTTATTGAAGAACTGTGGGTGCTGCATCAGGTGACATTTTGTTTTGCAGCTTCAAAAGCAGTAACCACACCATGGGGTAATGAAGCCTGGAAGTAACCATAGTTGTGCTGTGTCCCACCAGCACAATCTCTGAGCATGACAACGTTACTTCCATTGTGTTCTGAATGTCCATCCTTTCTCAATGCTCACTGTGTCACAGCTTTGCAGCTTTATGGATAAGAACAGTGAGAAGCTCCCACACAGAGATACCTGCCCCCCTTTCTGGGGCAAAAAGAGTCTAATTGCTCTGTAAGGTTTTAATTTTCTCAGTTTCCCAGCCCATTAACCCTTTGAGGGCAGGGGGTGGGGTGGGGTGTGAGTTTTGTAGTGGTGGTGTTTTGTTTCCCACATTAAGGAAGGACATGACACGTGTCACCAGTCCTGAGCTGTTGGACTCTTTTCTATTTTGCAACATTTTTCTTTGTCTTACCCTTTTAAATTTTGCTCCTTTCTGATAAGAAAAGAGTCAAGAATCTTCTTCTTTTACAAAGGGAGGGTGTGCCCAGTGTTGTTCACTTTGGAGAATCTTGTCTCTTAGTGGAGTGTGGATTATACTGGCTCCTGTGGAATATTGCTTGCTGCTCCTATAGCTATACCTTGAGCCATTGGATTCAATTTTTTCTCCCTCAAATCACTGCAAGACACAGGGAGTATTTCTTCTGGTTATCTATAGTTCTGTAAACTTTCAGCAGCAACTCGAGTAATACCTCCCTCCCTTCCATTCCACAGAGGGAAGCCAGAGATCATAGGTAGCAACCTGGATGTCTTGGTGACAGTAGGGCTGTCTGAAAAGGTATGTGAAGACTATCGCCTGGCTCAAGAAGTATGCAATGCCATCTCCAAACTTGCCAGAAACCCTAAGGTAAGACTCTTAGTTCTTGAGGTTATCTAGACACAAAGAAGGGAGAGGAAATGGTTTGTATTGAGAAGGGAGAGAAGTGATTACATTTTTACTGATTCTGAAATTAAGTAGGTTGGGACCATTCAGCAGCACCTGGAAAGCTTAGCACACACCAGTGAACATCTAATAAAAGAACTTCCATTAGGTAACAGATTGAATTGAATTAGTAAAGAGTTCACTGCACCAGATAATCTGTTTTCCTTTCATTTCTCTTCCTCAGCCTCCTAGTTCTAAACTGATTTGTGTTTTCTCAACCATTAAGCCCTTTCCTCTACTGATGTTTTCTGGTGGTGTGATTCTTTTGCCCTCCATATTAATTGATATTTGGGAGTTGTCAGCTGTATAGCTGAATATAAAACGTGGAAGGTTTCCAAACCTGCCCATGTTACACTTGCAACATGATGGTCAATGACTTCTTTGTCTGGGGAACGATTTATACTTTTATTTTAATGTACGTGGTGGGGGTGCAGTTAAGTTTGTATGTGAGAAGGGACTGTACTGTAGATACTTGAATGACTGTGGGAACTCTCCCTCAGTCAGGAATTCAGTACAGAGAGTAGGACTGTAGTGAATTGAGAAATTCAGTTTCCAGCTACTGAAAGCTTGTAAATCCTCAAGTAAATCCTTTGTTTTGGTCAAGTATATCTTGATCAGGCAGACACAGATGTGCTGTGATATGTTGGGCGTTGTCATACTTGGTTAAGTATTTCTCTGGGTTATCTTATTTCCAACTTAAAACATAGAGGGACTGATACAGAGTATATGCAACAGCCTAAGTGTGAGGTGGTGTTAAGTCCACCTCACACTATCCTCTGTAATTTCTGTTGGTGATATTTTGCTCTTAAACAAAACCTCGTGGTTCTGGAGTACCCCTAGGCAAGGATATTTAGTTGCCTTACTGCCAATAACCCTGAAGGTGCTCTAAAGGTTTCCCTCTTCATTCATTGTGGAGAATGAGTAAATAATATCAGAACTTATAAGAGTAATTTTGGGATTTCAGAAGAGTTAAGAGTTATTTGAAGTTAAATTAGTGGATCTGTGTGAGTTAGCCTGGGATCATCATTTGGCTAAGCTTTAAATCCATGCAGTGCTGCCACCATGCCTGCAAAGTGACAGTGATGTTCCTGCTGTATATTTAGCTGCAGAGCAGTGCTGGATGTCCCTGCCATGGGCTTAGCATGGGTTTGATTAGCATTGTGCACACAGTAGAATTCAGTACGGGGAAGGGCATGGGGGGATCTCTTAGGTGGAAAGAGTAACTCATCTGTTGTCTCTGCAGCAAGCACTGGGGAAGAACGGTGCACCTTTTCGGCTGCCACAGGACCACATGCTCTTTGGCTGCCTGAGTGAGACTGTGAGTGAAGGTGAGCTGAAGTCAGAAATAGGATTGGAGGAGATGAAGTTGCGCTGTGAGACAGCCTGTGTTGTTGCTGATATGCATGGCACATTGCTCTCTCCTCATCAGGCTTTGCCCAGCCAAGTTGTCACTGGATCCCCTTCATGGAGGCAGCAGTAACACTCATCTACCAGCTAGCCGAAGGGGCAGAGGAGATAGGTGCTCACATCCTGCAGGTGTGCAGTCAGCAAGCTCTGGAGAAGCTGAAGGAGGATGATGGACAGAGCGCTGGTGAGGAAAAAAGCTGATGAAGACAATCTGTAGCCATGGTTTATAATGCTGTGTTTGGGTGGCCTACAGTAACTGCAGGAGGAGAACAGAGCTGAGGGGCTGGTGGAGGTGTTGGTGTGGAAGGGTGAAAGTGCTGTGGAGGAATCTTTGAAGCATGGAGATGGGTTATACAGTGGGACTTGGCAGTAACTGATGGGGGAGGAGGTCTAGGTCAGCACTGAACTGTAGTAATTTTTCTCTGCTAGATCCAGGGGATTCTTCCGGCAGAGCCTCTGATGGTGCTGGCAGTCTCCCCACATTCCTGCTGATGCACCTGGTGGCCCTTGTGGGGCAGGTGGCCCTGCAGCAGGTAGCGTATTTGGAAGTATCAGTGAGTGCAGAGCTACGCAGACGCCGTATGCTCAGAGAGGAGGAGAAGACCAAGAAACATTCTGACAGCAGCACAAAGAAGCGGAGATCCCAGGTGAGAACTAAAGGGTTTTTTTTCTTATGAGCAGCTCTTCTGGTGTCCCAGCTACTGCTACAGCAAACTTGTGGAGAATGCACTCCTGAGGATGCACAAGATCCAGGTTAACATGTGCTTTGGGAGTAGAAATGGGTATGTGTTTGTCAGGATTGACAGGGAGGCCCTGGAATGACCCTGCTCCATAAAGCTTTCGTACTGGTCTTGGGGTTTGAAGAGGCAGAGGGGAGGGAATGCAGGGTGGTGTTTTGGCCATGCTTATCTTCCTGTTTCAGACAAACATCTTTTCCATTCATCACCTCCTTTCTTACCAGTGCAGTCTTTTGCAATTGCTGCTAGTGGTGAGAAACACCCATTTGTGCTCTGAGTTCTGGAAAGGGGCTTCTGCAGCCTTGGTCCATAGGGCTTGAGAGTGCTATCCTCTCTCAGGTGGTAATGAGGGAAGCTTAGTAGTAGCTTTCTTAATGGGATCTGTATGATAGAAATATCATTTGGTTAGGTTTACCTCAGCATGTTTTCCAGTGTGTAGTGAGGCTGACTTTCCTGAGTAAGAGTAGAGAAAAATGTGTGTCTCTAGGTAGCCAGGCTCTAGATGCCTGTACCACTATGTCCAGAGAAATTTGTTTCCTTCCTCATCCACGCTGCTGATCAGTGTCACTACCATTTCCCACACAGAATGAGGTTACTATGAGATTTTTCCAAGAAGCAGCAATTGGACGCAGATTTGTTCCCCGTGCAGAGTGTCTATGTCTCTCTTCTTCCCTTGTGTTGCTTTTGCCTTGCTATAAGATTTCCTATAATCTTGCTCACAAGACCAGCAATTCAAAAGCCACTTTGAACTTCTTGCTTTTAGGATTTGCATGTTCCTTAAGTTGTGCCAGGCTTGGTCATGGATGCCAAATGTGTCCTATGTCTACCTCTGCTATGTAGCGTCAGTAGCTTGGGCTTTCGTTTCATTGGTGTTCTGTGGCATGTGGACTGGCAGATCCTAGACTACTATTCATTAGCTTCATTTGGTTCTTAGGGTAAAGTGGATTATAAACCTCCATCGGTCTGGTGTTCTCAGCTCTAGCTGTGCTGCTGGTAACAGGCATGCAACTCTTTGTGAAGGAAGGCGTTGGTTTTGCCTGCCTATTTTTTTTACAGTCTTCCTTTCTGCACAGAGCACAGGAAACGAGACCACTATGGATGAGGAGCTGGGCCTCGGAGCCACAGCTGATGACACCGAGGCGGAGCTCATCCGCAGTATGTGTGAGACAGAGCTTCTAGATGGTAAGTGTGGCTCTGCCTGCCTGTGAAAGAATAGGTACAATGGGCAACAGATCCAGAAGGAGGAAGGCTGTTTATGTCAGAAGGAAACACTCATTTTTTTTGTCTGGTGCCAGTTTCTATGTAGGCTGTCTGTTTCTTTGCCCCTCTGGAGATGGTTTTTCAATGGTGAAAGTCAATCAGTTTCTGTAGTTTGCAGGAGTTGTGGGATAAATGGAGTAACTTTCTTAAAGAGGGATGCACAAACAGTGCTCTTACACTTGCTGTCTTTATCCCCACTGTAGGGAAGCATCTGTTCTCTGCCTTTGTTCCACTGTTGCTCAAGATCTGCAACAACCCTGGGCTCTACAGTGATGCAGGGCTCTCGGCTGCTGCAGCCCTAACTCTTGGCAAAGTCTGCATGATCAGGTAATGCCCAGTCCTCCTGGTGTTCTCTTCCCTACCTTCCTAGTACTAAAGCACAAACATTACAACTCCTTTCCTGTGGAAAGAACAAACAAAAAGAGCATCCATAGATATTATTTTTCCTGTGTGTCTTCTGTCTCAGAGATGGGATTTTGGTATCTATGCTTTCTTTTCTTTACCCTATCTCATCAGCTCCGAGTTCTGTGACTCCCACTTGCGCCTGCTGTTCACTATGATGGAGAAGTCCAGTCTGCCTGGTGTGAGATCCAACCTCCTTATTGCAGCAGGAGATCTGGCCATCCGTTTCCCCAATCTGGTGGAGCCTTGGACGTCACATCTCTATGCCAGGTAATGCTAGATTCATTGCTGGCAGAGGACACATGAGAGCTCTGTGGAAGGGTAACATGGGCCTCCAGAAGGTGAGAATGACCCAGGAAACCAAATTTGAAGGTGGCAAGAAAGGCACACAGCTCTGTGGAATGGACTGATGTGGGTATCAGTAGCTTGAGATACTCATCTGCTTCCTCTGGTAACTATACGCTTCCACCAGGTTGCGGGACCCCTGCCCAAGCGTGAGGCAGATGGCTGGACTGGTGATGACTCACCTCATCCTCAAAGACATGGTAAAGGTGAAGGGCCAAGTGAGCGAGATGGCAGCTCTGCTTTTAGACCCCGAGGAGGCAGTCATGGGAGTGGCTCAGAACTTTTTCAGTGAACTCTCCAACAAGGCAAGTGGATGCTCGGGGATTTTGCTTCACAAGAGTGGGGAAAGGCTGGTGGAGGCTGGGCCAATAACACAAGACTTGAGTGTTGGAGGAAGGTGTTTTAGTGGTGTATAGCAGCTGTCTGTCTGTCCTTCTAAATTGCCTAAATGAGGAGAGAGAAAGGAAACTTTGCAACATGAGTTTTGTCTCAAGCCTGATGTTGCCAAATTTGACCTCATCCATTCACATCAGAAAGCAGGCTCCAAACCAGTGTCTTGTCCCTTGCTTTCTTGTGTATGCCTAGCACAGGGTTGGGAACAGTTTTCTGCAGCTTAACTTCAGGCCTTACTACAGAGTTCCCTGACCTTATGGCTCAGGCAGTGCATCATCTCTGAAACCCTTCAGAGTTGTTTGTGTGACATTAAGATACTTAAATTGAAGTAGTTACAGCCCAAGCAGGTAAGAACAGTAGCAGTGTTACCCCTCTGTGCTGTTTATTCAACACAAAGGCTGCTGTGGGCCCCTCAGAGTTTGAGATGTACTGCCTGAGAAGCTGCAATGATAGTGGGGCATTACTGTCCTGGCTTGCTGTGTTAAAAGCAGAGCTGGCCCCCTGACTGCACTGCCTTCCTGTCCCTGCAGTGATGACAGATTTATATGGCAAAACCATGTAAAAGCAGTGGCAAAGGGAATCTGGATTGGGTTGTTTCAGGCAAGATGGAAGGCAGCTCCTTGGGCTCTGCTGCTGTGTAAGTTTCCTTTATCAGGAAGCTTTTTGGTTGGGTTGTGACAAGGCTGGGAAGTGAAGAAACTGCATCCAGGTCTGCCAAAGAGCAGAGCTGTTGCAAACCAAGGGTTGCAGTTATTGTCTTGTTGGTGGGTTGTTTTTTCACCCCTTAACTTTGGCCAAGTAGTCCTGGATAGGTTTGGTTGACTGTGTACAGCTTTCAGACAGTAGATTTGGGGTGGGGAGAGAAGAGGTAATTTTAAATGGGCAGCTTATTTGGCTTGACTTTAGCTGTCCTTCATAATTCTGTATCATGTAGAACCTTGTATTCTGCACAGGGTAATGCCATCTATAACCTGCTTCCAGACATAATCAGTCATCTCTCAGATCCTAACTGCAGCATAGAGGAGGAATCTTTCCACACTATTATGAGGTATTCTGGGGCTAAAGAAATCTCTTTTGACTGGGACTATGTTTATGCAAAGGGGGTGACAGATCCAGGGGAGGGAAACTACAGTGACATATACAGTATGCCTTTTCAGTTGTTCTCCTTGATCTGACTTTTTCAGTCTGTATCTGAAATGGACTCATGCTGAGGGGAATCGATTCTAAAGCCATATAGTTGGGGGTGAGGAAACTCCATAGAGAGTTTCCACTAGCTCATTCAAAATGATTTTTCCCTCTAGAAAAGAAAACAGTTGGGTTTGTGCATAGGAACATGGATTGCATTAGGAGAATAGGACAGATTTTAAAGACTGCTGCCTTCGTCACTTTAGGGGTGTACTGGCTTTTTGTAAGCAATTTTAGCAAAGTTGTAGTTAAAGTAAAAGGTTTGGGGGTTTGGTTTTGGTTTGGGGTTGGTTTTTGTTGAATGGGGGGGTGTTTTTGTTGGTGGGGGTGTTCCCTATAAAGCCTTACTCTGTAGCATAGAGACATACTGGAATATTTCAATCTGAGGGTACTGGTTGCTCATAGACAACACAAAGAATGTCTTTAGTGGTAAACGACAGAAATTTTCCTGTCATATCTGAAACTTAATCACATGAGGGTTTTTCTGAGCTGCCTGAATCCCTGTGGATTACAGAGGGGAGTGCTAGACAAAAGTATTGCTGTTGCTGAAGAAAACAACAATACAATCTCCAGTTATTTTTCGACTAGTCTTTCTGTCCATGAGAATCCAGTGCATTTAAGAAGAGGGATGGAAATTTGGACAGGTAGGAACTGCAAGAAAAGCACAGAAAATGTCTATTAGTGAGGCTGAAATTGGGACTGAAAATAGTTTATGGCTGCAAGAGCAGATAGGAAAACATGGGATCAGGTTAGCATTTAAGTTCTGTTACTGAGTAATGCTCACTTTTGCATTGGTTTGAAATACAGCAACACACCTTCAGCAAATTAATAATGAAAGAGTGACAAGAATGGTTTTGAAGGGGAAAAACAATACTGCATGCCAGCCCACTTCCCTCATGCTAGTCTGCCAGCACACTTGTGAAGTGAGGAGCTTGTCTGGAGGTGTTGCACACTCTTAAAACTGACTGGAAGGAGTGGATCAGAAGCCAGCACTGCAGCCTTTTTGACATTCCTCCTACCTCAGACCCCACACATGTTCTCACTCTAGACCTACAAGGGTCTTTGCTTTAGCTGGATTGCTTAGTTTCATCCTAGGTAGGTGCTATTATATGAACACAGTTTTAATTGTACATTATGTCATAGCAGCTGTCCCCCAACAGAGCCTGTGGTTACTGTTTGAAATATATATATGCATATATATGCTTATAGCATCTCCTGAACCAAGTCTTGTGTCTGCTTTTGGAGGCATGCCAAGCTCTTGTGTCTTGTTTTGGAGGACCACACAGCTGACTGCTGGATAGGATAGCTGCAAGCATCCCATGGTGTAGGCAGAAATGGGGTTTCCTCTCTGAGCTCTCAACTTGGCCATTTTTTTTTTCCTTTGCAGACATCTCTTCTCATATATTACAAAGGACAAACAGACAGAGAGCTTGGTGGAGAAACTTTGCCAGCGATTCCGGACTGTCAGGTGGGTCATAATCCTAATCTTTCTGACCAGCAAGTCTTCTTCTTAGGAGTTGTTAGGAGAAACTAGCTTGTATATGGTGGTTTTAACAGGTTCCCACCATATTCTTCACATGACAAAGTAACAAATGCTGACACAATCTGGATTAGGTGTGTGTCCCCCCCCTTTTTCTTTACTATGTTCCTCCTAAAAGTACACACATCTTCACTCCCCACCTCCAACCCCATGAAGAAACAGAGTAGACATTTATCTGTCCTTCTATCATGTACTTTCAGTGATATCTTCACTTTACTTTCCACTGGATTTGGTGCACCCTGCCTTCCTCCACTCATGTGGGTTTCCTCCTTCATTGTTGTGGCTTTGCCCTTGAGGTTTAAGCTGTGTCTGCTTATCTTGGCCATTTGTACACAGTGCCTGGGCATGTGACCTGCTCAGTTGCTTCAGGGAGTTGCATATTCCCCAGAAATAGTTGGATTTTGTTTCCTAAGCTGGAGTGGAGAGTGGCCGCTCTCTCCAAAATTGCCACTCGGGAACACTGGTGAGCTCTTCACATTTGTAAAGGAACATCTGTGTGTAAGCCATATCTGGCCTTTACTAAAATGTCCTCGTATTTCTGTTCCACAAAGATGATCAGTTTAATGCATGCTAGTGGTAATGCTAGAGCAAGACTCTTGCTCCAGGCTTAAAACAGGCACTTACCAGAAAAGACTGTGCAGACACCATCACCCTCCTCAGCGTTTCTGGAGTTCTCAACTTAGCAACATGCCAGGTAGTATTCAGACTTTAAATGTGGAAACAGCTGGATGCTGCAGGTTTGTTCTTCATCTGTCTGTGTTTGGACAGTGCATTTTGAGAGAGTATATGCAGGACAGACTTCTGGCTCCTCCACTTTATATATATTAATAACAGGGGCTTTGGCCCAGCTATTTTTCTTCCCACTCCATCACAGAGAGCTACATTAAGGATGTTTGTTTGCCTTCCACCCCCCCGCCTTTCTTTTTAGTAGTTTTGCTGGGATTTGAATGTTATCCTCCTTTGATATAGCCATTGTTATTGGTTCACCTTATCTTAATGAAAACTACTTTCTTCATGTAACTGTCCAGGAAAGAGAGAGAGAGAAAACATCAAGTACAGCTTCTGCTTGAGACTATCTCAAACATGTGAAAATAACCAGCCAGGGGGGTTAAATTATTCAGTTGAAATAAGGCCCTTCAAGAAGATCCTCACCTCACTGTGTTTAGGTTTTTTTCCTTTTAGCCAGCAATAACTTATGATGCTTTTTAAACAAGTGACTGTGTTCTTTAACAGTGAACCTTCATGTCTTTCTGACAGACACTGAGTCAGTGTCTTTGGTGTAATCCAATGTAGTCCATGCTATGGCAGGCTGTAACTGACCTGTAACAGAACAACCTCATTCTCATGTTTTGCAGGGCAGAAGCACCTGCAGGAAACACTTTATCCTCATGTGCTGTAGTTCTAGGTAGCACATACTCATCCTTACACACCCCTTTTCATAAAATCTCATGGCAATCTTTGTCTTTCCCAGAACTGAGCGTCAGTATCGGGATCTGTCCTATTGCCTTACTCTGCTTCCCATCTCGGAACGGGGCCTTCACAAGCTGCAGGACAACTTTGACTGCTTTGCAGATAAGCTCCAAGACCCAGCTGTCTACAGTTGTTTCCAAACTGTGCTGGCTCGAATCCGCAGAGCAAGCAGCAAACCTGAGACTAAAGTAAGGATGGGGGGCAAGTGTCCAGGCCAGGAAAATGACTGGAAAGACTTGCGGGTCTCCATTTTAAGCAGGCTACTCCTCACCCCGAACAACTTATCAAAGAACTTTATGGCAATTCTGCTATGGATGAAATACTTCTTAATTTTTTTTTCCCCCCCCTACTGTGTTCCTTCTCCATCAGGCTCTGGCTGAAGAGCTGGAGCAGAAGCTGTCTGCCTCCCATAACCGAGGGCTGGATTCAGCAGAGACATGCCAGAAAAGTAGCGCAACTCCAATGCCAGAGCCAGCCAAGCGGAAGCCAACAGGAAGTATGTGCCTTTCGTGAGACTGCAGTCTTCCCTCTGATCCTGCAGTCTAGCAGGGACACCTAGGGACACTTCCTCAGCTTTACAGGCAGAATGGGTGCAAACTGTCTTGTTTTGTTTCTTTACTTGGCAGGTTCACGCCGCCAGCCCCTGAGCACAGCTAACAGGGATGAAGATTTTGTCACACCCCAGCCTCGCACCCTCCGAAAACACCAGCGTGCCAAAAAGCACCCTCCATCCAAAAAAGCTATTATCACATTCTCCAGTGATGAGGACAACAGCTCTGAGGATGGTAAGGCATTGTGCATGTATGCTCTGAAGGTGAAAAAGGAGAAAGACTATAGATTTGGCCCACGGGTATTCCTTTAGTAATGGGCAGAATGTGTGCAGGGCTTCAGAGCACTGCCTGAGTTGCCTGTAGATTTCTCTGCTCAAGGCAGCAGAGTGCTGGTTATTGACACGTTTTACTCTTTTTAGAGCTATCGGCAGAATTAAGAGAGGAAGAAACCCCCACCAAAACAACTCCCATCACCAGATCTTCAGCCCGCCGGCTGCGCTGAGGCAACCATCTGCTGCTGTCTTTGACTAAAAATAAACCTTGTTTTATGCAGCAGTCATCTCTCTTGTCTGAGCTACCCCATAATATGACAGTGCTGTAAATGAGGACAAAATGGAAGTTATACACAAGGCTAAAGCAATTCCAATGCTGTCTTTTGGTGTCTCCACAACAAAAGGCAGTGATGAACATAGGTCACAGAATGGTTGGGGTTGGAAAGGACCCCTGGAGATCACCTAGTCCAACCCTGCTGCTAAAGCAGGTTCACCTAGAGCAGACTGGACAAGTTCTGACCCCGGAGGGTTTTGAGTGTCTCCAGAGAACATGGAACTAACTTCTGGTGTTTCAGCTTGTGCCTGTTGCTGGGCACTAGTCAAAAGAGTGGCCCCATCCTCTTAACCCCTGCCATTAAGATACTTGTATGCATTGGTAAGATCCCCCTCAGATGTCTCTTGTACAGGTTAAATAGGCCCAGCTCTCTCAGCCTTTCCTCCTAAGAGAAATGCTGCAGACCCCTGATCATCCTTGTGGCCTCCACTGGACCCTCTCCAGTAGCTCCTTGTCTTTGTTGCACTGGGGACCTGGGAACTGGATGAAGTACTCCAGATGAGGCCTCAATGGATCAGATTAGAGGGGAAGGACTTCCTCATTCGACCTGCTAGCCATGTTCTTCCTAATGAGCCCGGGCTACCGTTGCCCTTCTTGGCCACAAGGGCACATTGCTGGCTCATGAATAACTTGTCCACCAGGACTCCCAGGTCCTTTGCAGAGCTGCTTTCCTGCAGGTCAGCCTGTAACCTGAATTGGTGCATGGGGTTATTACTCCCGCAGGTGCAGGATCCTACACTTGCCTTTGTTGAACTTCATGAGGTTCTTCTCCACTGAACTCCAGCCTGTCCAGGTCTTGCTGAGTTGGCAGCACAGCCTTCTGGTGTGTCAGCCACTCCCAGTTTTGTATCATCGGCAAACTTGCTGAGGGGATGCTGCCCCTTCATCCAGGCCATCAGTGAATAATCTGAATAATGAAACTAAGTTGATCTTATAAAAAATCTTTGGAAGAAAGTCTTTAAGAAGAACCAAACTAACAACGAAGTGCAAAATGCTCATTCTCTTCCTCTCTTAGCAGAGGACTGATATATATAATTTTGCTGGGTTTAGGCCCTTTTATGTTTGATCATTTTGGAAGCTCTTGCCCTGCAAAAAGCCCAGCAAGGTTTTGAGGGGAAGTTACATGTATGTTTTTCTTCTGTAGGTTCTCCTCAAAGAAAAGTTGAGGGATTGGGGGATGAGGACAGAAAGGCTGGCTTAGGCTATAACTCCAGTGCTTCAACAGAGCATATGCAAAGCCAGGAAGAAAAAAACATAACTTTTAGAAGTTTTAAAAAAACACCAAAATACCACTAAACATAAAAGCTTTAGAATTCTCTTTGCCTAATTCCAATTTGCTCAAGTTACCAAGTGTACTGGTAACATTGGTTGTTTCACTGCACTTTTTGGAATATGTTTGCTGGGAAGCCAGTTATGTTTCAGATGAGAGTGGCACATAAGCTCTGTCCTTCCAGGAGTGCCACATGAGTGCTCAAGTTGGTCCTGGCACTCCTTGGACTGCCATGTGAACACGAAGTGCCCTAAATGTGATTTTGTGTTATTCACACAATGTTTAACCTCCTGCCTCACTGGCAAGTTGGCATTTGTCCCAGAGCTGTTACTACAGAATTATTTCCTCTTACCTATCAGACACCTAGAAAGCAGGCTGGTCACCAGCTGGGCAGGAGTTGGAAAAGCCCTCCCAGCAGCAGGCTCCTGATCACAGTCCCTGTCTCTGAGGATCTACCAAGTTCCTGCAGCTGTTGTGGTCACCCTGGGTTTGCCAGCAAGTAGAGCCTGTGACTCAGTTCTCCTCTGGCCTGGCTGCACAAATAGAGATAAGAGACTGCTATGGACATAAACGTGATTGTATAAAAGAGTAGTTGAGAGACTGACGGGGTGAAGTACCTACCCCCTTGTCACCACTAGTGTAATACCCAGATACCAATATAAATACTACAGCCCCCCCAAAATTCAAAGCACCCCAGTAAGAGATAATCATGTGAAGTATAAAGATCAGAAAGCTACAGCAATATTGTCCCTCTCTCCCATCCTCCCTAATAGAATACTTGGTGAAGGCCACATGAGACAGAAGCAGCAGCTATGGCATGAACAGTAAGTATAACACACAGTTGTGCATGCTGTACATGTTTCCACCACCACCACCCATGGGATATGTCGCTCACAAACGGGACTGAAAGAAAAAGAACAGCATATATGGATTTCTAACTAGGCTCAAGGCTTTACAAGTCTGTGCAGTAATTCTTGCATATGTTTGTAATATATTGACAATACTGCCGTGAGGGAGATAGGAATGGGGAAGCAAGGTAGCCATACAACTGTCTAAACATTGGCTTTCCTTCAGGCCATGCTTTTGCTTCAGGAGAGACGCGATCACCTTTCTGAGACCGAAGGATGGTTTGGCAGTCAGTGACTGGACTGACACAGTGGCTCCTTCACTGCAGTCAATCTTAGGTTCTTTCCTGGGCACAGCACTGCCTGGTCAGGGGAGAGTAGGTCTGTGAGTGGGAACTCCTGTTGGTCCCTTTCTGCAGGCTGTTCAGGTGGACCAGCCCCCTCTACTCACTGGCAGAGGAGGAATTAGCAATCCTGTGTCCTGCACAAAGGAAATCCTGCAGAAAGACAAAACAAAATCCAAGAGGGGTTTGAACAGCTACACAGTGGCTGCTGCCTTAGCTGGTTGCTGCCTTTCTGTTTCTTTGCAAGCAGTGATTTCAGTAGCTGCCACATTGACCAGGAATTGCTATGGAAGAAATAATCCTACTCCCTCTCTTCTGACACAGTGGGAATACTCAGTGCCAAGATCGGTGGTGTTTCCATTCTCTGACCATGGTGGGCTCTAAACTCCTACGCATGCAACCAGTGGAATGATGTGACACTGTCCTTGCTTCTAGGGCCTGCAGCAATCATCAGCCCTTTCTGTCACCATGGGCCGAAGTGCATCTGGGTTTCCCCAGGGTACTTCACACAGTTCCTAGCCCTCCCACTCTTCAGTTGCCTTGCTCCTGGCCTTTATAAGCAACTGTGATTCAGCAGACCACTTTTCTGGTGCTATTGCAGGCTCTAGGATCAGTGCCTCAGCATCAGAGGGGGAAGGGTTTCTATAGAAGAAACTTGTTAGCACCAGAGAAGAAAGAAGGACAATAACCTATTTGAGCCTGTGAAAACTGGGGCAGTCAGGGACTCGTTGTCTGCCAAAGCCTTTTCACTTTACAGTCATGGGCAGCACATGTCAGAACAACTATTCAGTTCTACTGCAATCCCAGCAGGGATCTGGGGCACAGAGCAATTGTAACTTCATGGCACCTAAGCCATCAAGCACCTGCAATTTATTGAGATTTTGCTGGATTTGCAAATTTGCAAGAATTTGCAAGAAAATTTGCAAATTTTCTATAGTCTCTGAACTTTCTTGCTTGTTATGGGACAGTGATGACTTCTTCCCTCTTGCTAGCCCCAGCCTTTGCTGGACCAAGGAAGGGACCTGCCATTTGAGAGCTCAGAGCCTGTCCATCTCTGCAGGGCTCTCTGCGTGCAAGTGGGCTGGAATTTGGAGCAGTTGTAAACACATTTCTAGCATTCTTCTTGTAGTATAGGGGCCACCACATTCAAGGGATACCAGATCAAACCACCTTACATTTTGTAAGTATAAAGTGTTGTTGCTTTTGTACTTACCTTTTGCTCAGGAAAGAGTTGACTCCTGGAACTGGTGCATTCAACCTGAGATGCATTTGCCTGCGGCTGTCATGCTGGGAGCATGAATGCTTTAGCACACTGACTCAGCTGCTTCTGGATGGTCAAATGTGACTAGGAAGTACAGAATAACATCCTCTGAGACCTCTTGCATGTAGGATGAAGACGTGCGCATTTCCCATCCTCCTTCCTCTCTTTCCCATCCTTCCAAAACTTTTACACCACAAAACTCCATTCCCCACTGCAACCAGCACACAGATGCTGCGTGCACATATCCCACACTCTGCTTGTGCACAGCACCCCGTCTGAATCCTCGCCTGAGCACCACATCACTTGTGCTTTGTAGCTTAAAAGGCTGGTATGAAAGCAATCCTGTTCCCCATAAAATGTCTCAGTGGAGGCCATTAGCCGGGGCCTAGGGAGCACCTCCATTTGTTGGCATGCCCTGGATAGCTGGCCCAGGCAAGGGGGTGACAGGGCACTGCCAGACAGGATCACCAGAGCATTGCTCTGGAACCAGCAGGGTTGCAGGTATCAAGCGAAGCCAACATACTTGGATGCTCCCACCTATGCAAAGCCTCTTCTGCCTCCAGCACTGGTTTTCCAGACTGAAGTCACACACTTTCATGGACTGGATGAAAAACGATTCATAAAGCTTTCTGGCTCCTTGGACTGGGAATAAAGGGATCCAGAAATCTGCACCTGTAAATGCAAAATGCTGGGAAGAAAGGATGGGAAGAAAGACAGGGCAAATATCTGAACTGTGATACTTGTTATCTCTGCAAAAGACCTTTTTATTATTATTTCATTAAATATATATACATACACAGAAAAGCAGGCAGCAGAGCACTGCCTGTCAAGTTTTGGCCCAATTGTTTTGTGCAACAGTACTGAAGAAAGGGAAGTGTAAGGTGTTATTAAACTCACCCAGCACAACCACTACTAACCCTGTCCTGGGGTACAGTTCCCCCACTCTGCTCCCCTGACAAACTTTCCTGATTAGTTTCTGTCTTCACACCCAGGCTGACTTCTGCACCCTGATCTCCAAACAGTGACCTCATTGCCTTGTTCAGCTGGTGAGAAACTACAGTAAAATAGGAGAGGAACAAAGGCAGGGGGAACTAATGGCCAAAAGATTTAGGAGGTAGGAATCTGCTCCTTGCCGTCCTGCTTCCATTGTGCGCCTGGGCTTGAGAAAGTGCAAGCTGAGCCTCAACGAGCTCTTTTCTGTCCTGGTTCCTCTGGAAACTCGGACCAGCCCTCCAGATGGTGACTCAGGACCGCCAGCCTGCAAGTTACATGCCCACTAGTACTTAGAGCCATGCTCCCATCACCGATACAAATCCCATAGAGTTAGCGCTGGAATTCACACACCACCTGCAGCAAGAGCTCTTCATTCCCAGGCCAACCAGCTTACCGAGATACAAGTATTAAAAATGAAAGGCTTTATTGTCATGGAGCTGAATTTGTGCGAGCTCTGCGCAGTCAGCAATGTGCCAACCATTGTAGTGGTTGCTCATGCTGATTAGAGAAATAGCATTAACAGCATTCTCCCTAGAAAGAGTATGTTCAATATCGTGATACAATGCAGCCTTCAATGTCCTCCTTTGGGATATGTTTCAAAGTGTCACCCTGTTCCTGACCCTGACAGATACCTCCAGGTCCTGGCCAGCAGCAGCTCAACTCACATTTGTCTTTCCAGACACTCAGTAAACAGCTTTGTGTCTTTTTTCTTTAAAGGAAGGGGTCTTGCTGAGCTCACCCTGAAATATATCACCCTGGACAAAAGGGCTGAAAGGTTAAGGAGCTCCGGGGGGTGGTTCCGCAGAGCTGGG
>NW_009921011.1:26085-28180 GCF_000696875.1 Nestor notabilis
GCCAGAACCAAACCTATAAAGGCAAAAAGGGGCTAGAGACTGCATCTGACACGGATGCTGCAGGTCCTGCCTCACCTCCCACAAGCCCTGGGATAAGGAGAAGATGCTGGGGTTCCAGTCGTGGCCTCGCTCGCTTTTCCTCCTCTTAGTTCTGCTCTCTGCCAGCGTTCAGACTGTGTCCTTATCAGGACAGAGGCTACAGGTAGGAGGGACTGGGAGAGAGCTGAGGGAGGTTTCAGGATTGGAGGGGCAGTTTGGGGAGGTCATGTTTGAACATGGAATGGTGGTCCCAAACTCCAGCTACCAGAAGCTACTGTCTGTTCTCACTGCTCCCTGCCCTTCATCCCAACAGCTTCAGCTCTAGGGTGACTGTCTCTTTATAACCCAGCTCCTAAGGAGCACCAGCTCTACAAGGCAGTGGACAGACAAAAGCTTTTTAGTGCTCTCTGGTCTGGGGCCAGCTGCCTGTGGGACTCCCCACATTGCCTGCAGAAGCTTTTAACCATAGTCTGGTCCTGTCTAACTCCACCTTGCGTCAGCAGCCACCAGAAATTACAGCCACATCCCTCATCATGTTCAGTGACTGATTCTGAGGTTTCAGAGAGCAAATGCATCCTGTTAGGCCAGGATTTTCACTCCTAAACTCAGTACTACCCCCCCAGCAGCCTGTCTTTAAGTCCAAGAACCCCCATCCTCCCTCAGAATGCCATCTAAGGGCTGCTTCTTTTGGGTAAATCTCTCATCCTCAGCAATTACAGCAATAACACTTTCATCTTTTGAATCTAACCAGCTCCCTCTTACCCAAACCGTAATCTGAGCCCCAACACCTTGCCTTCAGGTCACCCTGGGAAAGCTACAGGGAAGTAGTTAGGACGTGAACTAAAATCACAAGACTGATGCTGCTATGACTCACTGCTTTCACTCCTCACTGAAGATGCCAGTGTCTGCTTCAATTAACTCGCTACTGAAAAGAGCTGCACAAAAGGCATCTTCGGCCTTAGCTCAGCACCCACGTGAGGGACAGATGTGGAATGGCTACCGCAGGCTGCTCCCCTGGGCAGCCATGCCACGCTTCCACTGCGCCAAATGCACCTCCCAACCCTTGTCTCCTTCCAGACAGGGGCTGCGAGCAGTGCCAGGGGTGTACAGTCAGCATGTGTCCGCCAGCACAGATAACCTAGAGGATTCCCAACAGATGTGGAGCCCCCTTCCCTCCTGCCTGCTCTGCTCCTGCCTCCTCCTCATCTTTAGCAGTAGGAACTTGGGGCAGCCTCTGGATAAAGAGAAATGCCACATAGCAGCCTGAGCACATGGAGGTGCTCAGCATCAGCAGAAGAAGCAAGGACTGAAGCCTGTTACCCTCCAAGTGTTGGGGACACACACACACACACACACACACACACACACACAAGAGCAGGGCAATCTGCATGCAGGCAATCTCACAGCAGCTGATGCCTGCCTGCACTTTTGGATAGCAAAATCATTTCAGACAGCAGGAGCTGCTAGTCTAGCCATTCCCTGTGTCTGGATGCAGTGTCACAGGCACAGTGCCTCTGTGCAGGCACCATTCAATGTCCTGCACAAGCTGTAAATGTGTGTGCAGTGGGGTTCAAGGGGGTACAAGGCTTTTTGCCAGGAGCACAGGTAACTCTGCTCTCACCCCCCTCTCCTCTCTGTTTATCCCAGATGCTCCTTTCCCAGTTGCTGCCCCTGGAGCCCGAGTCCACAGCGGCTGAAGAGGACACGAAGGAGGGGTCCAGCTTTGGCCCTCAGTTGCTCTCCTCCACACTCCCCTTCCTCCCGTCTGGGGCTAGAGCTGCCCGTCCCTCTCTCTGGCGCAAGACCCTCGCCAGTCGCAAGTGGGCACTGCCCGGAGATTGGGCGTGGAAGGCCGTGCCCAGGGGCTGCTTTGGGTTGAAACTGGACCGGATTGGGACCTTCAGTGGTTTGGGGTGTTAGCCTCGGAGAGGGCTCTGAGGTGAGAGGGCCAGCAGTGAGGGCTTGAGTAAGCGCGCAGGGAAGAAGTAAGGGGAGACTTGAGAGCACGGGTGGTGGGGAGGACCAGGAGCGAGGGGCTGGGGCAGGCTGTGTGGCC